>NC_056616.1:11329530-11552030 GCF_018340385.1 Cyprinus carpio
GTAGTAAAATATGTGCCGAATTTAATTGCAATAATAAAGCACATAAAACGAATCTCTTCCACTTTGGCCACTTTTTTTTGGCAAAAATTCATAATAGGGAAATTTGCATGTAAACAGGAGTGAAGAAGTTTGAATGTATCATGTAAACATACTACTCTGTAATATGTCCTCGCTCTGATTATCGGAAATAATCACATTATTGGTGCACATGTAAACATGATCAGTGACCAGTGATTTATCTCAACGTTTAGTTGGTTGTAAGCTATATGTGTTTGTTTCACTGAAAAGGACTTATAAGAATCATTTATTTGGAAACCAGATTCAACTTTATATCCTAGGATTTGCACTGTAGTGAAAGGGAAAGTCGTGACATTTTGCCAAGTATATGGTAACCCATACTCAGAATTGGTGCTCTGCATTTAACCCATCCAAGTGCATTATATCTATATATCCAGCACCCGGGGAGCAACTGGGGGTTCAGTGCCTTGCTCAAGGGCACTTCAGTCATGGGTATTGAGGGTGGAAGAGAGCGCTGTTCATTAACTCCCTCCCACCTACAACTCCTGCCAGCACCGAGACTCGAACCTGTGACCTTTGGGTTACAAGTCCAACTCTCTAACCAATAAGAAAAAAATCACCATCGCTAGGTTCAGTAGCGATGTTGCAGTAGCACAAATAACAATTGTAAAAACAAAAAAAAAATTTCCTACAGTTAAAAGAATAAATTACATCTTTCACACTCAAACACTGCAATCATAAAAAATTACTAAAAAATGTATTTTTTCTCTCCCCCCCCTCTCTCTCTTTTTTTTGACATAACCAATCACACGTGTTTTTTTTTTTTTCTCTCTCTCTCTTTTTTTTTGACTTATAACCAATCACACGTGTTTCCATTGAGTTTAGGATTGTGATGGCCAATGATGGACAAAAAATGCACCTGGAAATCAATTTCAGGGCAAAAATTGTCCCTTAATGGAAAAGTTAAGTTCCTTTACTTTTCCATGACATTAACAATTCTTTAGTTATTATTTAGGAATTTAAAAAAAAACAGCTATTAGAAATGCTATTGCATAACACAATGATGAAATCATTTTAATAATAAATACATTTAAAATTAATCTTGCACAGAAGTTGTTTACGTTTTATTGATTTTATTGGACTTTTTATTGCCTATATAAACAGCCTTAACTACAAGTATTTTGATTGATTGAAGTAATTGGTTAACCATACAAAAGTAAAAAACCAAACTTTAAAAAAAAATATATAAAAATTTCCCCTACAAAAGTAAAAAATGACACTGGAAAAAAAAATATTTACATTTTTAAAAGTCTTTTTGGAACCACTTATTGGTTTCAAATTCACCTCCCCCCAAATGTTTGAATTAGTGGTGGATCTGTGTGCAGTTTCAGTAACTGAATCTTAAGCTTTGACATTTCCATTTCCAGATCTCTCCTATCTTGAATATTTGGTTACATCGTTGAATCTAAGTAAACAATCACAAAGCAGCATCTTTCACACAGCCAACTGCTTTTTTTATTGTTACAGTCTTGCCTTTCTTGTACGTCCTCTAAGATAAAACTCCTCTGAGATACATTGGGCCTCTATGTTTTCTCAGATAGGTACATGGTAGATGGGAGAAGATTAACTTGGGGAGGCTGTGTCTGCTTCAGTGTATCAAGTTGTTCTGCTCTAGGTGTTTCTCCCAGTGCTGAAAAAAAAAACTGAGGTGAGAAAAGGAGAAGAGCATGAAGGAATGCTGCAACACTGCAGCTCTCTATGAATAAAAGGACAAATACTCTACAAGAAAACACAAGCTGGTTCGCCTCAGCGTGCGGTGGGTGCGTGGGTGTTCAGATGTGCATATGCTTAGGGGGAAAGTGTTTTGAATATTTGACTTCGATTGCGATAGTATTACAGGAGTTCTGCAAGTATGTTTTTGTTTGAAGGTTGTGGTCATGACTTCAAATTATTCTTCAGGTTGTGTGTGTGTGTGTGTGTGTGTGTGTGTGTGTGTGTGTGTGTGTGTGTGTGTGTGTGTGTGTGTTTAGTGTGTGTGTGTGTGTGTGTGTGTTGAGTGTGTGTGTGAGTGTTGAGAGTGTGTGAGAGAGAGAGAGAGAGAGGAGGAGTAAGAGCTCAGTTCTGCTCCAAGATCATGAACAGGATTTAAAGTCCTGTGGGAATGCTACCGCTCTGCACTATCACTTTGTGACACCTCGGACAGAACAGGCTCTAACCAGACACAAACACACACATAGTGCTAGTCCAGCTTCTTATAAGATGAGACTTTGATGGGTTAATTTGATCAGTCCTTGAGGATTACGTACTGAATCCTCTAGTTTAGTGTAGTCTGCCAATTTGGAAGCTGCTTTCAAACATCAATCTGAAACAACCACAGTTGGAGTCCAAAGGTAACGTATGCCAACACTCGCACATGTGCACATTCACACAGCGCTGGCTGCAGAGTTGCAATTTGAGGCACATCTGCTGCAGTTGCGTGTTGCAGCGCTGCATCATTAAACTAGTTAGAGAGACATTTGGCTAATTGTCTTCATCTCCGCTGCTTGCTGTTCCTTTGCCCTCGTTTCCTTTTTTAAATGTCTCTTTCCAAGTGGCCAGGTTTGGCTGGGTTGCATAGTCATTTAGCCCCTGCTGGGAGATGTTGTAACTGCACCATTCTGAAGGCAAATAGCAACTTTTTCTATTGACAATCAAATTGTGTGTGTGTGTGTGTGTGTGTGTGTGTGTGTGTGTGTGTGTGTGTGTGTGTGTGTGTGTGTGTGTGTGTGTGTGTGTGTGTGTGTGTGTGTGTGTGTGTGTGTATGCAATGGGTAAAATAATTATTGAACACGTCTTCATTTTTCTCAGTAAATATATTTCTAAAGGTGCTGTTGATATGAAATTTTCACCAGATGTCGGTAACAATCCAAGTAATCCATACATACAAAGAAAACACGAGTGGTTATTTGAGTTACTGTTGTCTTTCTATCACCTCTAACCAGTCTGCCCATTCTCCTCTGACATCAACACGGCACTTTCGTCCACACAACTGCCGCTCACTGGATATTTTCTCTTTTTCGGACCATTCTCTGTAAACCCTAGATATAGTTGAGTGTGAAAATCCCAGTAGATCAGCAGTTTTTGAAATACTCAGACCAGCACATCTGACACCAATAAGCATTCTGATGCTCGATTTGAACTTCTGCAAGTCATCTTCACCACATCTAGAAGCCTAAATGCATTGAGTTGCTGCCATGTGATTGGGTGATTAGCAATTTGTGTTACCATACAATTGAACAGGTGTACCTCAAGTGTGTGTGTGTGTGATATATATATATATGGTGTATTGTACTGTATGTATGTGTATATATATATATATAATATATATATATATATATATATACAAGATATATTATTTTAGTATATGTATTATGTATTTATTTTTAAAATGAACTTTCTATTATTATTTTAGTAGGGTTAGGGTTAAGGTTAGTTTTTTTTAGGGTTTTTAAAAAATTAAATTAACTTAGGTTACAACTTAAAATATTAAAAATATTTTTCACTGTTGCCTTTGACATCAAAGCTCAAGATAGTCAACTTTAGGAATAGGACTGAAGGACTTAATAATTCAGGTTCCTTATTTTATTTTTATTATTATTATTATTATTATTATTATTATTATTATTATTTATATATATATATGATATATATATCTATGGCGAGTTCCATAATATTTCCAGCCATTCCTTTTTAGGAATGAAATTTGAAAAATGCAATTAGACATGCTATTCACTGAAAAAAATAAATAAATAATGTTTCATTCATCCTTTAGGGTAAGTTACTTATTTTTCATTGGCTCAAGTCAAAAAAATATGGACATGAATCATTAACCTAATTTTTTTTAATTGGATGAATGAAACATTTTGTTCAGAGTATTGCATAAAATAATGACAAAATCATTTTAATAATAGATACTTTTAAAATTATTCTTGCACAAATGGTGTTTACACAGACTTTAAATGTCTTTATAAACAACCTTAAATATTTATTAAGCACAATGTCTTTTCCCCCCTCCCTCCACTCCTTCTTTATAAACAACCTTAAATATTTATTAAGCAATAATATTATAAACAAAATGTGGTTTTTAAAAAACGTATTGTGCATCTTTAATTACTCATAATATGAACAACCATTCAGTGGCTGTACCGATCTAAACCTCGCAGTTAGCTGTAAACTGCATGTGTTTGTTCACTAAGAAGAATCAGCTCATTTGAGTCATTCGTTTGAGATTCAGACTAGTTGTGTTGCACATTTTTGATTGACAAAAAATAAGTTGACAATATTCATGGCATCAGTTGAGTGTCCAGTGAATAGTCATGTTCTAACAACAATATATCCGTCCTCCCGTCACTCTCTGTCTCATTCTTTCTGCACTGATTCGGTTGAGTGTTGGTGACGCCCCATGGCAACGCTCTGTCTGATCACATGGGCAGCACTAACAGCTGAAAAGGACTGATCCTGTGTCCTTCATGTCTCAACACACATGGACTCAAGCGCTGAAAATAGGATTAGTTCTCACAGAGAGCGAGTGTCTTTCATGTGGTCATGAGACACACTCTGGACCATAGATGAAAGCCATCTTTTTGTCATATGAAGAAGGTTTTATCTCTTCATTGACATACACACACGCATACACTTGAAACAGTTCTTTCCCACCAAATTACATATTCTTCAGAGCGAGTGCCATTTATTTCTGTCATGTGTGTAAGAAAATAACCTAATAAATCAGTGATAATAAGTGATGCTAGCTTGTGTTCATATATTGTAGATATTTTTTCTAAATGCATCAACAAAAATTCAGTAATACTATTTTAGTTAGTTTTTCCCCTCCATTCTTCTTCTTGAGGAATTTCTCCTTGATACAGTATATTAGCAATTATGCACATTTTCATTAAAACCTACTTGCACTAGCATTCTTTCAGAAAGTGAATTCTTCAAGGACAAGCAAATTTCTACTTTTTATCAAGTAATCTAATTAATTATTTTTTGTTGTTCTTAGGGAAGCATTATTTAAGAGTAAACAATTGGTATTTGAAAAGTAGATACATTTTGAGTACATCAAAAACACCTTGTAACACCTTGTTACCTTTCTGGAGACATAACATGTGAAATGAAAATCATTTATGCATTTAACACTGATCAGCGCACACACTGTACATAGAGCATGCATCAAATATGGTAAACATACAAGCTTGTGTGTTGTTGATTAAAACTTGAATTCAACCGCTTGATTTATACAAATATGCAGCTTTCGGTGGATGGACAAAAGTGATGATTAAATATTAAAAATATCTTTATTTGTTTTTTGAAGATGAATAAAAGTCCCAGTGGGTTTGGAAGAACATGAGGTGAATAAATGATTACAGAATTATAAGTTTTGGATGAAATATCTCTTCAATCATTTACCATCCATTTCATTTTCATTCATCGTAATTATGAACAATTATTACAAATGTCTCTCTGTTTTGATCACAGAATATACAGTATAAAGTCACACAAGGGTTGGATTGACTAATGGGTGAGCAAATGATCATGAAATTTCAAATTTTGGGGTGAACTATCCCTTTAAATGCATAGTTTGTGTAAAAAGTACTTTAAATTCATATTTTGAAAATGGACAAGACAGCCGTTTCATAGCATGACCCATATGCTATCTTGCAATTTCGTTCCATTTTTACCATCAAAAAATTCTACCATTGTATTTCCCTAATATGATGGATTAATATAATATTGCCTACATATAGTGTTTGAAGATGCACAGACCTATTAGTTTTATTGGCTTGATAGGTTCTTTGTTTTTTACAGTTTCGCTCACAAACAATATTAGCTCATAATCCCCCCCACCACCACCACCTCTGCTCACATGAATAATGAATAAAGTTAATAACATTAATTTATCCTATTTATTCTGCTAAGTCGCAGTAGATTGAGTTTCAGGCATTTATCGCAGGAGGAGTTTTCATGTCTTTGTCCTTGCTTTCTTAATTAAACCTGTCTTTAACATGAAGGCCTTTTCATTTCTCACTCATGCACGGAAACGCTTCAAGTCAGACAAAAGAGAAGGATTGAAGAAAAATCATTCTGTCCCTCGTACAGACTGCCTGACACCAGCTCAACAGTCTGACCGCATATGTGTCACACTTTTAAAACACTTGCACACAGTATGCAGATAAGAACTTGATCTTATCAAAGCTAATCAATTTTTAGGCAGTAGAGATCATAGCCAATTACGTTGACATGCACAACACAGTCGCATGAGAGTTCATGAGCTTGTAGAATGTCGGGTCACAATGGCAGAAGTGATTCATTCGTTGTTAAAGAAACAGTACACCTAAAAATGAAAATTAGCCAGAAATGTACTCACCCTCAGGCCATCCAAGATGTAGATGAGTTTTTTTATTCATTGGAACAGATATGGAGAAATGTAGCATTACATCACTTGCTCATAAATGGACCTCTGCAGTGAACATCCACAAACAAAAACATAACCCAAACAAATGAAAAAAACATCACAATAATCCACAAATTATCACATGACTCCAATAAATGAATGTCTTGTAAAGCAAAAAGCTGCATGTTTGTAATAAATACTGGCACTTTAAATCAAAATATAAGTCCACAATCCATAATAATACTTCCTTAAGTGGAGAAGTCCATCTGCTGTTGTCCTCTCACATCAAAACATATTTGTTTAGAACTGTTTTGGGCTGTTTTTGTTTGTAAACGATGCTGAATCTGTGCATATTTCTCTCCTGATTCAGGCAAGAAGACACCTTCACACTAAAAAAAAACAATATAAAATATAAAATAAAAAAAAAATATTCTCTTTAATGTTGTATTTCTACCAATAACATTGATTTGAAGTTAAAAACATCTTAATGATGGATGTTTCTCACAAATTTGCAGGTTTTAGACTTCATAAGATGTTAATTGATGGACTGGAGTAGTGTGGATTACTTGAGGATTACTGTGAGGTTTCCTCTCATTCTGACGGCACCCATTCACTGCAGAGGATCCATTGTTGAGCAAGTGATGTAATGCTAAATTACAAATTACAAATCTTTTCGGAAAAAGAACTCTTCTACCTCTTGGATGGCCTGAGGGTGAGTACATTTTCAGTAAAATTTCATTTTTGGCTGAACTATTGCTTTAAAAAGTGATAATGCTTGAGGTGAATCTGTATTTTGGTGCAAATGTACTTCTTGTAAACAGAGTCACTCTCTCACTTACACAATTCCAAACACATTCATATGCACAAAGAAACAAAGCACTAATCTTATTTTGGGGTTGAAGAATGAATTGAAATGAAGCATGATTCTTTCACACGTCCTCAAGAGGCTGCGAGTGTGAGAGCGCTTCACAGTCTCTATAGTTAATTTATCAGACTTTCTCTGCCCCGCGTAACATTCTGGCATGTGGTTGCTATGGAATTAGCAGAACAAAGCAAGCCGTTCTAAAGCCTGATTACCCTATTTTGAATTATTAAGACATGAGAGGACACACACACATACACATGCAAGATGGCGCAGATACTGTATCTGCCGCCTTTGTTCCTCTTGTGTCTTTTCTCCTTATTCATTTGTAATCTTCTAAAATGTTAGCCTGGCACATGTGAAGACAGAAAAAGTGTGATTGTGTTTAGGATTAAATATTGCCTACTCTGATTTTTTTTTTTTTTTTTTTGTTAAATACTCTACAGTGTTTCACAGTCAATGACCGTTTAATGCAGGGTCATGCTGGCTGTTTTTTAATAAAATAATTATACTATTGGCTTAACTGTCTATGAATTTATGAATGTAATGACAACAACTGTCACTTAACTAGGTTGTGTGAAACGTTGTTCTGAATTGTTTGGCTAGCCAATACAGAAACATTATTACATTCAATCTACAGCATACTGTATATGTTATGCCCATTCAAACATTCACCTATGGAAAGAAGTGAATCAGAACTGTAACTGGGCTTCTCTCAACAAAAATAGATGCATTACATATGCATTATATATATAATATATATTCTTTAACATTTTAGATGGTAGATCTTATCTGAAAACCACAGGTGTGCCATAAAAAAGTCTGTAAGGCTTTTTGGTAAAATAAGTAATAGTACACAGTATTGGACCATAAATGGTTTAAAATATAGTTGAATATGTATATCAGCGATTTAGACTCAACCAATTTATTGAAGCTAACCCAGAATTTTAAAGATGAGTGCGTTGCATTTTAGGAAATAGCACAACTGCTTGATAGCAGGTAATATACTGCAAGCGACTATGGTGAGTGTCATTATGTCATCTGGAAACTGCACATACTGATTTCCTTTCAATTTTTGTGTGATAACATGCTATTTCAAATACAGCAAGAGAGAGAGACTGGTATTATGAGGTAAGAGTCACAGCCAATCGTCTGCAACTGACAAGCTTCTTGATGATCATAAAAAGATCACTTATAATCAATCTTTCCCAAATGCTCTGTTCTGTCTTTCTGTCTCTGTCTCGGCTGTTCTTTTGTGATTCCACCAGCTTCTTTAAAATCTCTAGACATGCACAAGCTTCAGAGCACAGCAACCACATCCCATAATTACTGTCTTTTCACCATGGTGAAAGACGAACTAATGAGGCCAAAGCAAGTTTGCTGTCACCTTCTTTTTCTAAAACAGACGGTATTTCTCTCACTTTTTCTATAGTCTCGTTTTCTCAATCCATGATGAAAGATAATGTTAATAGGATAGTTGATCTCAAATCCTGCCATCATTTATTCACTGTTCCATCACCGTTATTACAAGCTGGTATGACATTTAAAATGTGAAAAAAAATGCACCGGTAGTTTCATATGTAATTTATAATATAAATAGTCCATGCACTCTTTTCTAACATTCCCTACTAATATTTAGCAAACTAAAATTTGTTAGTCACTGAAAATATTGTCACAAGCTCTCCTTGGTGCGTAAAGAGAGGGAGAAGCAGTTATTTCTGCTTAGCTGACTCATGAATGAATCATTCTTTTAAGGCAATATTTTCAATGAATCAGTCAGTTCACAAATAAAGCTGATTTTCTTCTTCAGTTTAAGTTCAGCTCACTGGCTTAATGATCCGGTCACAGCTGTTAGAAGCTCACTGGATTGGTGTAATGTGAATAATGACATAAAATTTCAGTCTCTTTCTCACAGAAAGCGATTGTATGGCTAACTAAATACTGGGAGTATAGTGTAAATGTCATATGGACCACATTTATGGTACTTTCATGCTGCTTATGATTCCTTTTTGCAGTTGAAAGCTTCAGTCTCCATCCACTTTAATTGCATAGAAAAAGAGCCACCAGTACATTCTTCATATTTTTTTCTTATATGATCTAAAAAAAAGAAGGAACAACATGAGGGTTAGTAAACGATTACTGTATCTGCATTTTTGGGTGAACTGTCTCTTTAATTGCCTTCTTGTACCAGAAGGTAGGAAATTCAGTTAAGCTAACAGCAAGGTCTGGAATATTTCTGCGAGTATATATAGAAGGTTGTGTATTTGTTATAAACCTCCCTGCCTGTCTGGAGATTGTTGGCTGAGGTCACTTCAGAAGAATCCATTAACAGCTTTAACATGTGGGTGTTTCTTTCTAGTTCTGTTAGGGTGGGCGGTGAGGAAAAACAGAGCACTGTGTGTTTCTACAGAAAGTGTCCACTAATCATTCAGCTTATCATGAGGAATTTGGAGAGGGGCAATCTTCCAAAGAGGAACCCACCCACACTCTCACACCACTGCCTCAATCTCGCACTCACTCTCATGCGCATATGCATACGCGACGGGATCCTCGAATGGGTCTTTAATGAAACCGAGTAAAGTGATGAAGAGGGGAGAGCAATAAGTCTCTCTACCATCAATAGTAAGGGATGAAAGAAACAAAGAGAATGATGAAAGAACATGCAGAGCTTTAAAGAATCTGAGGTGAAAGTGGTGAATTATACTTTTTGATTATAGCAAATACTACAATTATTTAGGCAGTATTTAAGAAAACTCCAAAATCACATTGCATTGTTTTTTAGTTTTTTCAACAATCCCTTTCTTACAATGCATATGCAGATATGTATGTTTATGATTAACCTACAATTTACATAAGTGCGATATTATAATATTTTGCTTCTATTTATCCAATAAATTATTAGGTAGATTGCTGAATGACCTCTTCACTTGAGTTGCTTCCATAATGATGTTTACTCTCACGAAATGAGATTTTGAGAAACGTCTTTCATAAGCGCTACAATAACACTCTGACCTCTGAAAATATTAATTGCATTCATCATCAATACCGCAGTGTTTTTAATAAATTTGCAAGGTCAATGCTACAAAAGAAGCTCTTTGTCAGTCCCCATTTTTTCACATACCGACAATGTGGCTGTTCTTCCGGAAGCTTCCGCTGCTGACCATGAAAATTAAACAGTGATTACACATTGTTCGGGTTTACAAGGCAGCATACAAGTTTCACCAGCGATATCCCATTTACAATGCTGAAAAAGCCCATTTTGTGGGTTGTCAGGATTGAAACATTATGGAGTGTGTCACTTCTAGTCATGACAGCACACTCTGCCTCTACCACTATCCAT
Source organism: Cyprinus carpio (assembly GCF_018340385.1). Taxonomy (NCBI): domain Eukaryota; kingdom Metazoa; phylum Chordata; class Actinopteri; order Cypriniformes; family Cyprinidae; genus Cyprinus; species Cyprinus carpio. The sequence goes on from NC_056616.1 coordinate 11,340,181, forward strand.
CAGAGCTGTCAAATACCCCACAATGCCCGCAGGGTACCAAGCCATGGTGACTCCAAAAGAATCTTGCTTCACTGTTTCCCTGTCTCTCGACACACTTCTGCACTAGTTTGAGCTCTGTAACCCCTTCAGTGATGGACTGCACTGTCAGTCTGGAAAGGTGTAAGGGTCACTTTTTTTACCGCACTATAATTTATTCACTCCAGTGGTGACCTTAACAACCTCTGCGCTTCCAGAACGTTCATGCAAACCCGTGCGCCTTCTCTTGATCTGGATTTCATTATTCGGGGACTAAAATTAATAACCATCATTGTGTCCCTGAGCCTTGCATATATAAGCATGCATGTTCATGAAAGCCTGTGTGTGTGTGTGTGTGTGTGTGTGTGTGTGTGTGTGTGTGTGTGTGTGTGTGTGTGTGTGTGTGTGTGTGTGTGTGTGTGTGCGTGCGTCTGTTGGCCCTGAGGCTGTGATCGTCTTTTTGAGGGACAAGAACAGGAAATGAATTCCTGGTGCTGTGGCTTGTACTTCGGGGGAAAAACCGAACACCCAGTCTGATGTGTGGTCATGATGCATGTTTTACACTGAAGGAGATCTGGGGAAGTAGTTTGTTTATTTTTGCCACTGTGAGTTATCCTAAAGGTTCAAGAACAGTACATAGTCAAAAAAAAAAATAACAATTTTTTTTTTTAAAAAGGACATAGTTCCTCTTTTGGTTATTTTTGTGATATGAGACACACTGGCTGACCCTTCCTAACCGACCCGAGAGACAGAATGGAGACGGCTTCTGTCAAGCATGTACTGTCCTGCAGTAACACAATGGGCGGCTTTCAAATGGTCACCCCAGCTGTCTCATCAAAAGTCATATGAATAATGCTTTAACTACATTCAAAGAGAACAGAGCTTGAACAGACGACTGAAATACTGAGTGTGTGTATTTGGGTGTATGCATTCCTTGCTGAAACACTCAGCTGGGTTGCTAGTCTTGACTGGTCTCTCATTTCAGAGCTAATTTTTGCAAAAAAATATATTGAAATTTCATGTATACAATAACTGAATTGACCTCTTCTTTGATAAGCATGTTTTTAAATTGATGTATTATTTATTTATTGTTTGTTTGCTTGCTTGATTGATTGATTGATTGATTGATTTAATATTTTAAAATTACTAATTTGGTTAAAATGTCCTGATATCATATTGGAAAAACAGTATTGTTAAAATAATTAAATGTATTAAAAATATTGAAGAAAAAAAGTGTCATTAAAATAGTGCCTTTTATAAAACTAAAGCTGTAGGTGGCATACTTATTTGTTCCTAAAAATATGCTTCACTGCTTATTAATTTTTGAAAAACTATTGTCCTCTAAAACAAAGTCATGTGGTGCAAACAACATGCAAAAATATGCAGGAGAAGAGCAAAATATGAAATTGTTAGATTGTAAAATGTCATGTGGTCAAACTTCCCCCAAAGGTTTTTGGAATTAATTGTTAGGTTAACATACACAACAAAATATAACACAATGGAAACAAGTCGCAACACAACGAATTTAGCACTACACAATGGAAACAAGCCACAATGCAATGATATTAGCACAATACAACAAAAACAAGCCACAATGAAGTTAACACAACACAACGGAAACAAGCCGCAACACAGCAAAATTAGCCATATACATTGTGTTGTGGTGAATTTTTTTTTTTTTTTTTTTTTTTTTGACATTTCTTTGTGTTGTGGAGGTTTCGTTGTGTTGTGCACTACCGGGCCATCGTACTAAATCCGTCTAAGGAGGTCAAAACAAAATGTTGGGGGTAGGTCTTAAAGGCATAGCTCACCCAAAAATGAAACTTCTGTCATCATTTACTCACCCTGAAGGTTTTCCAAACCTGTATGAGTTTCTTTCATCTGCTGAAGACAAAAGAAGATGTTTTGAAGAATGTTGGTATTATAGTCCCCAATGACTTCCATTGTATTTTTTTATATGGATAACATCAACATTTTGGGTTAAAATATATTTATACAATAGTTCTTTCTGGTCCTCGAATCTGATTGGTTGATAAGGGTGTGATATTAGAGTGATAACAGAGCAGCTCCAACTGCTTCACCATTTGTTTCATGTATCACTCCGCTTGCCGTATTTCTCACAGTGACTGTCATGGCTGACGCCCAAATCCCCTACAATTTAAGAATAATTTTTGTGAAAGAAACATTTTTGTGGAAGAAAAGTTTTTGTGTCACACAATGTAGTTTTAAGAGATTTTTAGGTGAGAATGTACTTGTTTGGACTTCAAATATGCAGTTTTGTCAAAAAAGATAATGTCTATTTGATAATTTGCGTTGACATTTTCAGAGACATGAGCTCCAGGATATCAGCGATTGTTAAGCACTCATAAACCCACAGCGAGAGCTCCTAACCTCGGCCAGATCTTCTGGAATTTACCACTGGCTCCGATGTCTTTATAGAGTTTAAACATGAGATATAATTCATTTTGGGTAAATCTAATGGGCAGTCTTTGGTCTCATTAATCTATTATTTGTTTCAGAGCAAATAGTTTGGGCAAAATCTCGCCATGTTTATGTAATAGTAGTATTTAGTATTAGGAAACTGTGTGTGTGTGTGTGTGTGTGTGTGTGTGTGTGTGTGTGTGTGTGTGTGTGTGTGTGTGTGTGTGTGTGTGTGTGTGTGTGTGTGTGTGTGTGTGTGTGTGTTCGTGATGTTGGTCTTTGTTACATTGTTCCACCATTAGATGGCGACGAGACTAGTCAGCAGTAAAGACCTTTAAATTGAAAAATACTAAAGCACAGTTTTTAACAAGTAATTTTTTCTTTCGAAAAGCTTGTATGCAGCAAACAAATGCACTGAGCAGCACTGGCATCAAGAATCACCCTTAACAGATGAAAGGATATACGAGCCTATTGAACATTTAAACTAATGTTTTATTGAGAATATGAGATTGTTCTGAAGAATGAATGCTGTTTCAGATGCAGGTAATCACACTCTCTGAGTCAAACTCTCTGTAATAATACTCTACTTCACATAATACACTGCTTTTACTACAGTGATACAATATGCTTTTAATGAAGCAATTCAACATTCCTTAGTTACTAGTTCTAAAGTGACATTTTGGAATTAGCAATGGAGGCTTGGACTCAGCTGTTAAACTGTCAACTTTACATTTCAATCCGTGGTGGAAGGAAGTAGTTCTGCACAAAATAGAGCTTTTAAAGAAACTCTGTTGTTATTTTATGTATTTACAAACTTGTGCTGATGAACTGTTGTATAAACGGAATATCACACTCGTAGACATAAGATATGGCTGTATATTGGCACACATACCTTATCGCACAAGCAGAGTATATCAGCATATATATATATATATATATATATATATATATATATATATATATATATATATATATATATATATATATATATATATATATGTGTGTGTGTGTGTGTGTGTGTGTGTGTGTGTGTGTGTGTGTGTGTGTGTGTGTGTGTGTGTGTGTGTGTGTGTGAAAAGGTTAAACTTAAACATTTATAATAATTATAATTATAGTTGTTTATTCATTATATTGAATCTTTTTGGGAAATCCAAATAAAGCCATGCCTAATACAAAGAGAACATTTCTAAGAACTTCCCACATGTGTTTTAAACTGAATTTTCCCCTCATTGTAAATGATATTCCGCTCTCTGTATTTCTTTTTCTGACCAATTGACAATTTCCTCCAGCAAAGTGCTCCAGATCCCTTCTTAAACCAGCAAACCACACCACTATGACCAGCAAACCAGCCTAGGCTAGTTTAAGCTGTTTTTATCCCTCTCTCTCTCTGTACGGTTATGCAAGATGTATGTGTGTGGAAGGAAAATGGCTGATCATTGACCTTGGGCTAATTCTCACCATAACAAGCAGTTGCTGCATTGCTGTGAATGTGTGTGTTTGAGTGTCTTTAATTCAAATGGATCTACAGTCCTAGCCTTCACAGATGTTAGAGAGGTTCAGTGGTGACAGCTGCCATCCTTCCGACATGCTGAAACTTCACATCCAATAAGAGAAAGATAAGAAAAACAGAGAAGCTTTTTTTAAATTATTGAGTATTTACGCATCCCACCTCCGTTCATACTGCACTCGCTTCATACATCAAAGATGTTAATAAGTGGAAATACGCTCCTGGAATTGATTTATATTCAGCATGTAAATCAGATGAAGGACCACAGACATCCACCACAGACATTAAACATTTTCAGTTTTAGCTTGAGCCTTATTTCCATTATGTATTCACATGTGTTTGCACAATAATAAAATAATTTAATAGAGAGTTTGAGGCAAATGGATATTGCAGAGATTGAGTTCTAGAAACCAAGAATGGTCAAAATGGATCGCAAAGAGGTCTGTAACACTCGTTAGCATTCCAGTTCATCTCAATGGCACTTGTTTGGACAAGTATGCGATTTTAAAAAATGTATAAGTGTAAAAGCATATATTTAACAGTATTTGGACAATAATCTTCCTTTCTCTTTTTCATCTTCAGACAAAGACAGAAGCTTTTAGCTTTAGCATTTTAGCTTTAGTGCTAAAACAGCATCATGGATAATGAAAAGGATGCACAATAGGCATGTAATTTGTTTTATCTGTGGCTGAATTCAGAACCTCATACTAGTATACTACTAATTTTTACCATATTTTTAAATGGCAGGAATATAGTATGCTAGTATGTGGTTTTAAATTCAGCGAGAATAATGGGGAATAATTTTGTCACACAATAATATAAATTTTCTGCATAATTACAATTATCTTGCATACTAGCATAGCATGATACCTGATAGCTTAGCTTACCCTACATGTATCCACCACAATCGTTAATATAATTACATTAATTGTCCAAATATTTCAGTTATTAAAATAACAATGTAATAATGTTTAGTTATTTTGTGTATTTAACAGCTTATTGAGTGAAAGACACTATATCAGCAATTTGTTTTGTTATAAAATGCACTATATTTATATACATATTTTAAAGTAATGTCATAATGACCATTTACAGATTTATAATGACGGGAGGTTAAGTAAAATAATGACAGATTTATTTATTAAATTGTTTTTTTTTGGGGGGGGGGGTAACTGTCCCTTTAAAACAGTAGACAGGGACAAAAATAAATCTGTTACCTGTTAAACAACAAAATTATTGTGATTTATATTTATACTGCTGTTTTTGAGTAGCTGTCAATGGAGAAAGATCCTATTTACCTGTAAACTGCTGCAGTTTTACCAGCAGGGGTTAACTCTGCCATACTAGATTGCTAAACTCCTCGATCCCAACCAATCAAAAGGTCTGGGGGAATGTCTTCTGACCAATCAGCTTCCACATCTCATGATGGTCTTAGTCCCATAGTATGAAGTGAGAACTGTTTTGCCCCGTGACATTCAAGCAAACTTTTCAGTAGTTTTTCTCCAAACTTTGCTTAACCCAAAGGTGACCCTATTAAATGCAACAGCAGTTGTTCTCACCGGGGTGTTAAATGTTTAATGTTCTGCATGCAGCATAACCTTTGTGCGTCTGAGAGCTGAGTTTGCACCAAATGGCACCGAACAGGTTCAAGAGAGCAGGTGCACAAACACACAAATGCCGCAAAGAATTATGTGCAGCTGCTCTTTGCCAACCAGATAACCTCATAGTTGTTCTGCGAACACAATCAGATATATTTACCTTATCTCCATTGGTACAGCTCTGTCCCACAGGCTTAAGCACAAAACCTCAGATGTTTGAGGTATTAGCAAGTTCTAGAAGAGAGCTGGACAACCATATATTTACTTTATATGCTGCCTCTTCTCTTTGCCCTTACTCCCCGTAGAGGGAGACAGATAGAAGTGAAGCGATAGAGCCAGTGAGTTTGTAGAATTTGCTCTCACTCCTTTAGCTGTGGGATTTGAAGGATGAGAAAGGAGTTTTTAATGGAACGGTGAACAGATTTTTTAATGGGTTAAAGTTTTGGAAGTGAGTCTGAGCTTTCCACCAAAACGTCCTTGGTTATTAGGACTTGCGTAATCAGGACACTCAGCACTCAGAGCAGTTAATTATTAACTATAATAAATAAATTACTGGCGACAGAAACTCTTGCCCTAACCCTGACCTTTGACCTCAACTCCATGCCAAATGTTAGCACAGGAGTACAGTGGAGAAATCGCTCATAGAGCATACATTAAATCTCATGCTCTGCTCCGACTGAATTCCCAGAGACGTAAAAATAATAACAAAATTAATATCTTATTTTCCCTTACTGTTCTTGCAATATTTGTCCGAACTAATCAGAACCCAGAATGACGATATTATTGCTTTTATTGCTTTAAGCTTTATCCTTCTGTTGGTCTTTGTAACTTTATTTCTCATAATTGTAACTTATTATCTTTAAACTATTACTTTATCAAAATGTGACTTTACATAGTTACATATTTCTCATAATTGCACAATATAACTGTATCTTTAAAGTGTTTATTTTTTGTAATTGCAACTTATTTATTTCTCGCAATATGACGTACTGTACGTATGTAGAAAATGCAGACCTCACTTTATTACAATTTTATTTATTGGAGTTGCAACGTTATAACTTACATTGTGACTATGTATTTTGCAATATGACTTTATATCTTCAAAATGTAATTGAATGAAATTTAACTGAAGCAAAAACACAGTGAAAAAGCACTTTTTTATTGATTGTATATGCTTATCTATTTAGCATATACACCACATCCATTGCATTTGAGACCCTAAAAATATTATATTACATAACACATATTAGGACAAAACATGAGAGTTCATAGACACCCAAAAGACATCTTAATTAATTTGGACAACTGCCTGAATTTTTGATGTTCAGCCACATCGGAGCATTTCAAAACGTTACGTTAAAAGAAATTACAGCACATTAATGGGTACTTTCATAATTCCCAACATTTTTAACCTTAACAGTGTTTCTGGCTGAAAGGAAGATCTCGCAAATAATCTCGAACAGCTGTTACTTATGAATATTTACGTGTATAAACTTGTTATGGAGACAATGTCTGCATTAATGTAACATGCAAAGCACAAGCCCTTCAAGCTATCAGTGACATTTAATCATTTAATTGTGTTATCAGGCCGCACGCTCCCCCTGGACACACACACACACTCGATGGCTGGTGAAGAATCACCAGTCTCATCGGATTTAAAAAGTGTGTTTGAGCTTGAGTTGTTTGTTCTAGGACTAGGGAGTTAAAAACATGCCTGTGTTTGATTAAAACATGGATGTGCATTTACTCTGAGTGACAGCTGGATGTGGACTGCAGGGAATAGATGTTGAGAAAGAGGACCCTGGGATAGAGGAAAACACACACACACACACACACACACACACACACATATATATATAGACAAGGTTTGGACTCACAAAAGAACACACTTACAGGCACCACTGCAAGTCTCTCTAGGCCGCCCATCAGCCGGAACAGAGAGACATAACGCCTAGTCCAAAAGGGACGTGTCCCGCCAAGCGTGATTGATGACTGATACGAGGTGATTGATGGTGTTCACAGTTTTCAAAGTGTATGTGTGTGCTTACGCTTGTTTGTCTGAGCAAATATGGCATAAAAACAGAAGTTTGCGTGGATGCGTGCTGTCATGAGGTGTTAACAGATGCAGAGGTTTGACTGACATGCTCTTTGACCTCCGTAATGTGACAGGGTTAAATCAAAGATGCTATGTTTGGCTGAAGAGCTGTGATGTAATCACTCTTGTCATGAGGAAGTTTACTTATGTGTTGAGTGGCATTTAACTGAGGCGATGTGGACAGAGAGCTAGGAGAGTTTTCCCAGAAGTATTTGGACACTTCGGGACAGTCAAGTCGTACTGAAAAATTTATGAATTTCATCGTATTAGATGACAAAATGTCAAAGCAATTGGCATCTGCAAACAAATGCTCCTAGAGCTTTTCACATACTTAAATACAGTTTTTGGAGAATATTTTTGCAGTGGTTTTGAGCAAACTTCTTTAGTGGATGTTTTTAGTAGAAGCAGCCACCAAAGCAACCAGCTCTGAGACATTACAACATTATAAACTTTAATTTGAAGGAAAAAAAAAAGAGGTATATGAAAACTAGGGAAAAAGACAAAGGTACAATAATTAAGGATTTTTTATGAGTGAATATACTACAGTCCTATGAAGCGCTGCAAATGATAAATGCTAAAAGAATAATAGCTATTGGTTATAATTATAATCATTGGTTATAATTTTTAAAACATCTATTAAAATGTACTTGTATTCATATATTTGTATTTAATATAATGTTATTGTTCTTAAGTTTGTAGTGAATACGTTTTTTTTTCTAAGAAATTAATACTTTTATTCAACAAGGATGCATTTAATTGATCAAAAGTGATGGTAAAGACATAGTTATAAAAGATTTGTATTTCAAATAAATGCTGTTCCTTTAAACTTTTAAACTCCTGGAGAAAAAAACAACAACATTTTATACTTGAATATTAAGCAACTGTTTTCAACATTGATAATAATGAGAAATGTTTCTTGAGCAGCAAATAACCATATTAAGAATGATTTCAAAAGGATCATGTGACACTGAAGACGCATAAACACAGAAATAAATTATTAAATATATTCACATATATTAGAATGTTAAGTATTTTTTTAAATTGTAATACTAATTCTCAATATTGCTGTTTGTCTCGGTTTTTAAGGGACTTCTTTCAAATGCGAACTCTTCTTAAACATCTTATATACAGTCTATATATTATATATGGTTAAAATTACACTGACTGATTGCTTCAACAGAAGCATATACCAATGATTAACAACCTCTGAGATTCAGAGATCATGGTACATTTATCTTGGAAGCTTTAGACAGAAAATACATTTCTCTATGGAGAAAATAAATTAGATTTGTATTCACAAAACCCAACTGTTCAAAAAAGCAGGGCCGTGCACAGACCTTTTGAGGGGCATGTGCTGAAACTGAAAAAGGGCACCCCCCCTCCCTTTTTTATATCAAGATTATTTAGTAAGCCTGCATAAATGGAAGAAATGGTCACATCTTCATGAAAAATTCAATAACACAAAATAATAGTCTCAAAAGCTTTAGATTTATTCACGATTAATAACAACCATAATAATAATATTAGATAATTAGATAATATAGATAAACAGGGAAGAAGAAAAGGAAGGAAGTAGTAAATCAGATGTAGAGAGAGAAGCGATAGATGATGTACAAGAATTTGCTGGTGAACAAGATACAGGAGCCTCTGCAGGAGAGTAACCAGAAGGAGATGCAAGAGAAGAAAGCCAGTATGGAACTGCTAGTGTAGATCAAGAGAATGTGATGGAGACCGGTGCGGGCTGGCAAGGTCCGACTTTCTCACACATTTGAATATATCTGTCACTATAATTAATATTAAATGTCTGCATGTGGGCAGGATCTGTAGGGCAATTCAAAGCCACTAGTTTTGCAATTACATCCTCTTTATTTGCAGCAGTTCCATACTGGCTTTCTTCTCTTGCATCTCCTTCTGGTAACTCTCCTGCAGAGGCTCCTGTATCTTGTTCACCAGCAAATTCTTGTACATCATCTATCGCTTCTCTCTCTACATCTGAATTACTACTTCCTTCCTTTTCTTCTTCCCTGCTACAAACTGACCTGATCCATGAAGTAAGTGAGCTGCTACCCTTGGCTGCCTGCTGTCGCTCCCTCTCCTTCTTTTTCTTATTTCTCTCTTTACGGGGCATTGCACTGCAACAACCAAGTAATCAAAATTTATGTAAGTGCAAAAAAAGTTTTTTTGTCAGTATTATTTGTAGGGTCCTGTGTTTGTGAATTGCTCTTGTGTACTCCCTCTTTTTTTAAATTGCATTTATAGAGAAAAAAAATACTTGACTCAAACATGTTAACCAAATAATACAAATTAGCTTATAAAACCAAACAGAAAACAAAATCTTTTTTATTGAACTTTATGCACTTTTTTTATGAACTTTACAAAGAAAAAATTATATATATTCTCTTTTTTAGCTGTTCTGTTTGGTTTTACAAGCTACTTTGTATTATTTGGTTAACATGATTATGAATGACATTGAGAAGAGGGGAAGGTGAGCAATGAGTCAAGTATTTTTGACAAACTTTTTTGAAATATAATTTAAGTAATATTGTCCAACTCAATTCCAGATTATAAGAAACTATAGCCATACCATTACTATAACATATCCAACATGTATCCGCCTACCTGGCAAAAATTTGATACTGTGTTGGACCAGGGATGTTGGTCTCTTGAAGGTTTCTTATTCACTACACTTTCCCTAAAATAAGCCAGCAATGAAAAAATAAATAAAAATAGTGTGAAAAGTACAGTTGCAGTGAAAAGCATTTCTGAACTGGAGTAATGATGCTGAAAATTCAGCTTTGATCACAAAAATAAATTACATTTTAAAATATATTCAAACAGAAAACAGTTATTTAAAATTGTAAAAATATAACACAATATTACTGTTTTTGCTGTATTTTGGATCAAATAAATGAAGCCTTGGAATGAATCATGAATTACATTCTGCATGATAAAATATAAAGATTTCACAGTGATCTTCTGTAATTTTTTTTTGTTACTACTACATTACTGTACTGTACATTTTATACATGTGAGGACGAGCAGAGAGTATACTATAACATGATTAGCCTAAATGTTAATAAATTAAGTGTATCAGCAATCATAAATCAAAGAAGAAATTTCTTATATATGTTATCTAGGTGACGAGGATCTATGGAGCGAATTTTGTGCCAATATTCATCAAACAAATCCAGCATATTGTAAATAAACAAAATCTGCTTTGCAAGTAAAAACTCGACTTTCAAACAAACGCAAAGTGATTTGCAAATGCAAAACTCTATTTGAGAGAAAATGTAGAGGTATGGACAAATATATGTAGTGTGCGTTACAACTGTGAGACACATTTGTGAGGAAACTTGGCTTGATTTTCTCACAAATGCAGGCAGATATTCCCACATGTATTAAAGCAGATTTTCTCACAAATGCAATTGAGCAACTATCTTTTCCAAAAACAGCAGATGGCGCTGTCCATCAATTTATGCTAGTCCCCTGAGACCTGAAACACCTGTTTACCTTTTCAGGGAATACAGCAGACCAACATGAGCGGGGAACAGGTGAGTTTCTGTCTTACTATATAATTAACCATTTAGATGTTTTCACAAAGCGACCCTACTATTGTCAGTGAAATTCACAATAAGGGCTGTAAAGTTGGTAACATGATTGATTAGTTCAAAAGTCAGTCGTGACATGGTTAAAAACATTTAACTAGGCGGTCTTTCCCTATAAAAACTGATCCATTCTCCATACCTCTTATCCTCTGTAGGATCACGGGATATAGAATATATACATGTTGATAAAATTGTTCAATGTATAACAAAAATATTGTGTACCAAAAAAGAATGCTTAGATAATTTAATTTAGTATCAGATATATCACCCAAGAGGTCATTAATTATTAATAACATTTTTAAAGCAAATCACATTATTTAGTACAATATCTAAAACTTTTTAAATGTTTTAACATTGTGCAATCATTTGTGTCTGAAATAATTATGTATTTTTTTAGATAAGCAACATGATGAATATTTATCTTCTGGTGTCACTCTTGTCCTGTGAATTTGGGAGAAAGATCAAGTCCACGCTGATATAATACTAAATTCAGCATTTTAATAAATAGTGGTTTACCAGTATTTCAGAAGGATAATGTAATGATTAGAAACTAATCTTTGGGGTCGAAGACCGTGCCAGTGCGTTTTGTCCCGTTTTGTTGATGACCACAAAAATAATTTAAATTACAGATACGAGAATGGCATCGTTTGAAACTGCAAAGGGTCTGCGTTTACTTGTGTATTGTCAACAAAACAATGTACTTTTGTAAAATAAAGAAAACAAACAGGGCGCGCTCTCTGCAGTCTCAGCCTCTGGGAACTTTCTTGAATAAAACAACCTGAATCTCAGTAAATATGTGCCTCACATACATGGTACATCTATGTGTAGAAAGCCTAAAATGTCTAATTTTAAAACCAATTCAAATTGAAAACAAATATTCTCTGATTATATAATCCGTATAAAAGTAAGGAGAGGTAAAGATTCTCCTGTTTCACCTCATTATCACTAGCGCTCTGTTCACATGTTAATGATCTGAGGTCAGCCAGGTAAGCATGTAGATGCCCCCGAAAAATGCCACTCAAAACGTCAAGCTTCATCATAGAATTTAGCCTACTTTCTTTTTCTGCCCATTGGATGTTGGTGCGCTACACGGGTGAAGACACACTCTGGACAGTGAGGATATCTTCTCATATTGGTCTGAAAAGGTAAACAGATGTTTCGGATCTCAGGAGACTAGCGTAAATTGACCAACAGCGCCATCTGTTGTTTTTGGAAAATAAACTTGCTCAGTTGCATTTGTCAGAAAATCCAACTTGACGCATGTGAGAAAATCTGCCTGCATGCATTTGTGAGAAAATCAAACCAAGATTCCTCATAAAAATGCAAATGAGTCTCACAGTTGTAACACACTATAAATATATTTGTCCATACCTCTGCATTTTCTCTCAAATAGAATTTTGTATTTGCAAATCACTTTGCGTTTGTTTGAAAGTCGAGTTTTTCTTTGCAAAGCAAATTGTGTTTATTTGCAAAATGCTGGATTTGTTTGATGAATATTGGCACAAAATTCGCTCCATAAGGATCACTCGTCGCTTTGTGTAAGTTCCAGTACGAAACAGCGCGGGGGCGCACCTGTTATGATTTTCCAATGGTAAAAACAAATTATATGTTGTTGTATTACTTATCAATATATAGTTTTTGACCAGCGAATGTGTGCAAATGTGAATTTAGTTTTTTTGTCCGTCATTAAAACGGCGATGGCGCCTCACATTACATTTTCATCTACAGGTTACAAACTAGTTTTTGTAGCTAACGTTATATAGACGGAGCGCTCAGTTTTTCCTGTGGTAAAATGCATTTGGCCAAAATCGCATTTTATAAAAGATGAAATGCTACTGTATGCACAGGCTATTTAAGTGTTGGCTATGTATTGGCTATGAATAGATGGCAAATGCTAGCCCTCTCTCTCAGGCGACGTCCCACATGTCTCAGTCAGTGAGTCAGTCAGACAACAAATAAATAAAATATGAGCCTTTATAGACATAGTGTTTAGTAGTACTTATTCAAACAACAAGATATTTATTTACCCTTCGCAAAACTTTGTTCAGCTCAGCTGTTGTCTACTGTGCGGCTGCTGTGGAACTCCAGTTGATTCAATGAATATAGAGGGGGCGGAGTTATCAGCTTACTGACAGCTTGAGGATCGAATAAGATTTACACAAACTCGTTTTAAGAACTTTCATTTGCTAAATATTTGTAAAACAGGCAGACAGACGTAAAGGGTGACCAATAGCATTGATTAAAAAAAAAAAAAAAAACACCACCAAAAAAAGGGCACTTCGGAGTGTAAGGGCAAAAAGGGCTCACATTCAAAAAAGTCCTCCATAATAAAAATAAAAAAAATAAAAAAAAAGTGTCCTAGCAGAGTAATCATCACAATAACTTGAACATTCACTAACATTTGACAGCCGGAAAGTGTCTTCATTTGGATTTTTTTTTAAATCATTTATTACCTAACACATGTTTTAAAAAGGTTTTTTTAAATTGTTTTTTTTTATGACAAATCTTTCCACTCTGTTTGATATTCTGCCATGTAATGTAATGAAAATAGCCTTATGATTAATTATACATTTTTCTGTAGCTTAATTAAGTGTCCAAGTTCGTATTTTTGCGACCCACCAAATAAATACTAAACAATTAAAACTGGGTAATTTTATCTATAAATTTAGATTTCACATGTAGCATAGCACTAGTATTATAAAAGCATTAACAGTCTATTTCTGGATCTGCTGTAAGGTGCTTTTAATGAGACTTCCAGATACCCTACAATGTTCTCCACGAACCCAGCATGGCAGCACCTTCAGACCAAGCAGAACACAGACAGCGGTAATTGGGCTGCAGTCAACTCAACAAGCAACATGCAGAAAATCTTCTACAGTAGATGAAATGACCATTGAGAGCTAATGGGGATATTAAATATGATTCATTTCAATTATACACCACTGCTAAAGGAATTAGCATCACTTACAGCATGCCGTCAAAGGCGCAAAGGAAGAGCCTTACAGGCTTAGAGCCGAATGGATCAAAGAACACCTGAGCAGGTCGCATGAATAAAAATGATCATTTATATGTATGAATGAGAATGAAATATTGATATTTTCTGTGGAAAAATTCAGTGAAGTGTTAGCACATATACGTTGCTGGGCTATTTTAAAGCAGGTGTCTTTGAAACAAGAACTCTGATTGGTCGGCCTTCCAGAATGATGGTCTCATTGTGTCGTTCCATCAGCTGTGAAGAGCTGCTGTAGAAAAAGAAAAAAAATTCCCGTACTCAAGCAGCCTGCGTGTTGACTTCAAACAAGGCTTTAAACATCACGCATACAAGCACACGAACATGCACAAACAGATACGCCTACACTTGTGCGACTCTTTCCCTTTAAAGACCTTTAAGCTGCATACTGTATAAACACACGCCGAGGCAATGATTTACACGTACAAAAACAACATATTCTCACATATATGCATTCAAAAACATATACACGCTCTGTCTTGTTCATTTCAATCAATCATGTATAGCTACAGGTTTCGAATCTGAAAGAACTAGCCGTGAGAGACAGTGGGAGACGAACAGAATGTGTGTATGTGCATTTAAACTAAAAGAGGATGTGAAATTACTCTATTGAAAGACAGAATGAAAGGGAGAAATGAAAGAAAGGAGCTGTGTGAGGGCTTGGAAAAGAAACAAGTAACATTGATCATTGTGGTGATTAACAGGAAACAGAGGTTTATGAAATCTTCTGCGCTCCCGTTCACTTTATTAATTTCTTTGTTTGCAGTTTCTTTTCCTGATGGACCTGGGGATGCAGGAAGATTTTGACTGTTTCAAATTCAAGGAAATGAAATTCTAAAGAAGTGATTCAGCCATGGGAGTAGGCCTGTGTGCTATATATATGTACATTTCTGTTGACTCTAAAACAAAATGCAATGTGCAAAAAACATTGTGCCCTATTTTATGGATTTTTTTAGATTGTATGTATGCACATGTTGTTTATTATGGCTTTCTGATTAGTCTTATTAATTTGAATGCTCATTTTCATGTGTCCCAGTTCAGTTTGTTACTGCCACTATTCAGTTCATGGAAAAAGTAAGTGATTTAGAAGCTACATAAAGTATTATTTGTATTAATATTTTTTTTAAAGTGTTTTTTAATTTGTATTTACATCTAAAAAAGTGCTGGTGAGTCTCTTATGCTCACCAACGCTCTTAAAAATAAAGGTGCTTAAAAGGTTCTTCAAAGCGATGCCATAGAAGACCCTTTTCTGGTTCCACAAAGAACCATTCAGTCAAAGGTTCTTTAAAGAACCATCTTTTTCTTACCTTTTTATAATCTGAAGAACCTTCTTTCGCCACAAAGAACCTATTGTGAAACAGAAAGGTCCTTTAGTTGTTAAAGGTACATTATGGAACCATTTATACAAAAAAGGCATTGGATACGGCATCAAGAAGCACCTTTATATTAAAGAGTGAAGGCTGCATTTATTTGATAAAAACAATACAGTCAAAACAGTAATTTGTGAAATATTATTACAATACTATACAATTTTAATATATTGTAAAATGTCATTTAATCCTGTGGTTATCCAAAGCTGAATTTCAGTATCATTACTCCTGTCTTCAGTGTCACATGACCCTTCAGAAATCATTCTAATATGCTGATTGGCTACCCAAGTAACATTTCTTATTATCAATGATGAAACAGTTGCTGATTATTTTTGTGGAAACCAGGATTTTTTTCTAGGATTCTTTGAATAGAACGTACAAAAGAACAGGAATTATTTAAAATAAAATAAAAATTGTAACATCATAAATGTTATGTCACTTTTGATCAATTTAATGTGTCCTTGCTGAATAAAAATTATTAATTTCTGTAACAAAAAAAAAAAAAACACCTTACTGACCACAAGTGTTTGTATCTTTGTTTTAGTAACATGCTTGATGCAGTCTGATTCGTAAACAAATCTTTCCATATCAACCAATTCTTTGGAAATATGTAAATGTTTTTGTTCACAGCTCACTAATAACTAATATTGCACTGGCATTAGAAGAGCCTTGACAACATAAGAATAGAAATAATAGGGACATTCTCCATTTCTTTTTACCACATTTGCCATTTGAGATTTACAATAATCCACCGCTGAACTCACTGTAAAAAAGTAATGCTTCACAGCTATGTATGTGTGTGCTATGTGTATGTCTGTCTAAATGCTATGTATGTATATAAAAATGTAGTCAATGCGTGACTGAATTAAATACTAAATGCATTTGAGATGCAATCATTTTGATTTTAGCTTAGTGACATATGGCTTTATTGCATCTGTTGTAAAATTAAATGAGTTTTAATGTCATTCCAAAGTGTCACACACCATTACACACATTTCAATTCAGCTTCTACCAAGACAAATTATAACACTAGAGTATTGCGAGTGTACATAAACATTTCAAGATAAACAGACTCCCAGTTCAACTTTTGAGTTAAAAGTGGACATTCAACCGAGACTGCCTTGCTCTCAGTTGTTGAAGTTGTAAGAATGGCAAGAGCAGATTCCAAATCTTCAAACCTTATCTTGCTGGATCTGTCCGCTGCTTTTGACACAGTTAACCACCAGATCCTCTGTCAACCCTATTGGCAAAGGGCATCTCAGGAACCGCACTCCAGTGCTTTGAGTCTTACCTATCAAATAGGTCCTTCAAAGTATCTTGGAGAGGTGAGGTGTCCAAGTCGCAACATCTAACTAGTGGGGTGCCTCAGGGCTCAGTTCTTGGACCACTTCTCTTCTCTGTCTACATGGCATCATTAGGTTCTGCCATTCAGAAACATGGCTTTTCATACCACTGCTATGCTGATGACACTCAACTCTACCTCTCATTCCATCCTGATGATCTGACGGTAGCTGCTCGCATCTCAGCTTATCTAACAGACATTTCTTGCTGGATGAAGGACCATCACCTTCAACTCAACCCCTCCAAGACAGAACTGCTAATGGTTCCAGCAAACCCATCGCTTCATCACAATTTCACCATCCAGTTACGCACATCAACCATAACTCCTTCAAAAACAGCCAGAAACCTTGGAGCTATGATTGATGATCAGCTGTCTTTCTCAGACCACATTGCTAAATCTGCCCAGTCCTGCAGATTTGCTTTATTCAACATCAAGATCATCAGGCCCTTTCTTTCGGAACATGCTTCACAACTCCTTGTTCAAGCTCTAGTTTTGTGCAGGCTGGACTATTGCAAGGCTTTCTTGGCAGGTCTTCCAGCCAGTTCTATAAAACCTTTACCTAAATTAATTACTTCAGAATTATGTGCCCCAAGAAGCTTGCGTTCTGCAAGTGAACGTTTTGCTCTATTCTTTTTCTATTCTATCTGTTTTCTTTTTATTTATTCTATTATTTAAAAGCCCTTGCTACAGGTTCTGTGTTAAGCTAAATGAGACTTGTTATAGCACTTGTATATCATTGATCTTTTGTTGATTTTGATTGCTTCCATTGTCCTCATTTGTAAGTCACTTTGGGTAAAAGCGTCTTGCTAAATGACTAAATATAAATGTAAATGTAAATGTGAGTGCTTTGTATTTCTTACTCTATAATTAACACAGCAACAATGAAATTAAAACACCAATGAAATCCACAGAAAACTGATTGAAATGGGCTGATTGTCTTTGTTTCTCTATAAAAAAAATATTTAAAAAAACAAATAAAAAGGACTAAGTATAACAAATCTTTAGTTTCCCTTCTTCTCAGATTTCCACTGGTGTGTATTTTGTGTACTTCATGTGCTTTTCCAACTGAATTGCAAAAATAATGACTGTTTTCCAGAAGGTTTGAGTTGAAAATGCAGTAGTTTTTTGTCATCTTTAAAAATGCAGAAAAGCAAGAGCAAGTCTATAAGTACGGTTTTGTCTGTTTTATCTTTCTGTCACCCAATCAAAAAGCAGCACCTTCAAACACTTCTGCTGCTATATGAAATGCGTATGTTTGTTCATGTGTGCCGTATATGTGTATAAGTCTGCAGAAAATTCTTCCTTCAGATGTGTTGCATCAAAACAAGCTCTTGACACTTGCCACTCTTCACACAAAGTAATTATTTTTCCAACCAAAGCCGTAGAAGATTTTTCAATAAAAAAACTTGAAGGTCAAAGCAACTGTTCTTTCTGCAGCACAGCTTCAGCTGCCACCTCAGTAACCTTGATAGAAATAAATAAATCCTTACAGATTTTAATTAGGTTTTTAATTAAAAATGTAAAAAAATTTTATTTGCTTATGTCTAAAAAGGAAGTTCAAGTTTAGCTGACAGTGGATTTGTTGCAGATACTTGTAATATTTTGCCGGTTCTTCATCTTGGTTTTTGACCTTCATGTGGACAAGAAAAAAAACTTTGCATAACTATTCAGAAACAATTATACATAGCTATAAATGTTCCATCAGTTAAGTAGTTTGAGATTCAGTGGGCTACAGAAAAATTTCATCAAGGCTGAAATTGATTGTCTGTAGGCCTTCAGTCCTCTTTCATATGAACAGACAAAATACATACAAAGAGCAGTGATTTTTTTTCTTTCTATTTCTCACTCTTTTGGTATTTTTAGCTCTCCAAACAGACTGGTTATTTTAGTCATATTTCAAATTTCAAGTATGTGTGAAGCCTATGCTTATGTTTTTCTAATGTCCAAACTCAAATTGGATGACACCCCTGTCCTTGCTAGTCTGCTTTCGCACTGTTGTTCCAAACTTTTTTTTCTCACATTACTTTCTGTGTCATTGTGAATTCCGCTGAAAGCTTTTAATCACAATTCACACTGACAGTGAATAAAAGTCATTTATTTTCAGTGAGCTTTGGCGATTTCTGGCAACATGAGCAGCAGTGACTGTTGCCAGCAACAAAGTTAACAAAAGTATAACTTTATTAAATTGAGCCTGCAGATTTGATGCCACAGCTTTTAGTGGAATTGAAGGCAGTAGATAAGCATATAGCAATAATTAAAATATGATTCATGGAAAACTGTCAAAAATATTAGACTCATGCATTGTTAATAATATGTGAACCTGGACCCAGGGATGGATTAACACAAGGGCCTACCAGGCAGGCACGTACCCAGGGCACTAAACCAAAGGAGGCCCAGCCGAAATACTGCTCCTCCAGGAACGCAATTTCAACTGTGCCCCCTCAGGATTTTAAGCAAAGTGGATTTTGAATGCAGCTTCCAAAAGACCAAAAAGGGCTTAATAATATTTTTTATATATATTTGATATGATTAGAACGTTCAGTGTGGCACAGCATCAGCTGCCAAATTCAAATCTGCATTCATGTTTTGGCTGGCGCTAAGCCAGACGCGTTTTTACAGTGCTGCGCATTATAACCAATCACACAGGATTTTGTTGAGCTTATGAATGCAATGGCCAATCAGAGGCATTCAGATGAGTCATTGTTTTGTTCAGTGGGCACGCTAGCTGACTGAATGCTGCTCTCTGGCGAATTCTCTCATCATAAACAAAGTGTAGATGTGTGTACGATGTATTTCACAGTATAAACAGCTTCAGTGATTATAATGGGAGTTGTTGAGAGTGCTTGAACTCTGTCTAGACTGAAGCTTATATTCTTTGATAATGTAAATATTCTTTGCTCTCTTTATGTACTATGAAAGTGTTATAATTAGTAACTTACAATGTTTTTATTAAATTTACGTCAGTCGTATTAAAAAAAATTATGACATGAAAGAGGGGTTTTGTGCATAGGCTAGTTAATAGATTACACTGATATTAGGCTACTTTTCCCATAGCCCTATATGGATAAACTAACATGATCTATAAAGGTGCAAAATGTATTTACTTATATTTTATATTATACAAGTTTGGGAAAATTTTGAATAAAAAAGGACTTCAATTTCAACCAAGGTGGGCCTTTAATCGGTCCCTGCCCACTGCACTGCTGTGTCATAATCTGTCCCTGCCTGGACCACAAAACCAGTCATAAGGGTCAATATAATAAATAAACTTTCCATTGATGTTTGGGTTTTTGGTCAACTGTACCAAGATACAGCTATTTGGAACAACAATTTGGCCAAGATACAGCTTTTGGAAATCTGGAATTTGAGGGTGCAAAAGAATTAAAATATTGAGAAAATCGCCTTTAAAGCTATCCAAATTAAGTTCTTAGTAATGCATATTGCTAATCAAAAATTAAGTTTTGATATATTTACGGTAGGAAATTTACAAAATATCTTCATGGAGCATGATCTTTACTTAATATCCTATTGATTTTTGGCATAAAAGAAAAATAGATCATTT
Organism: Cyprinus carpio; assembly: GCF_018340385.1. Lineage (NCBI taxonomy): Eukaryota > Metazoa > Chordata > Actinopteri > Cypriniformes > Cyprinidae > Cyprinus > Cyprinus carpio. Next base: position 11,360,706 of record NC_056616.1, read on the forward strand.
TGACTAATACAATGTATTATTGGCTATTGCTACAAATGAATAGTTTATTTGTACTAAACTTATTATATACTTATTACATAATTATTATAACAGATAACTCGTTTTTTTTTTTTTTTTTTTTTTTTACATTTTCAAAAATCATGTTTAATATTACGTCATCATGTTTTTATTGTGTTAGTTAGCTGATCAAAATAACCCAACTGCAGTTTGATTGAGATTAATTGGAATGCACAATAAAAAAAATATAATAAATAAAAGATTATTTAAAAAAATTGAAAAAAACAGATATATCTTTTTTTTCAAGTCAACTTAACAAATTAAATATACTTGTGATGCTCATGACTGGTTATGTGGTCCAGGGTTACATATACATGATAATATATCCATTTGCATTCATTTTTGGCAGCAAGAAAAATCATGATTTTGCATTGTTATTCCAGGACTTTTTTATGTTGCATGTTAGTATTCTAAAATATTTTAGTTAGTATTTATGTATTTATTTAGTTAGTAATTTAATAGTTTATTTAATTTTTGTTATTCATTTGTTTTGTTGCTTGCGATTTATTTTAGTTACTTTGTTAGCTAGTAAAAATTTTGCTGTTCAGTGTCAAAAACGATGGCAGCTGTTTTCTATACAGGCATTAGGTGTGTAAGTACATCTATCTATCTGAGTGAGAAATAAGTCTCTGCTGTGCTACCTTGGTATAAACCAGCGGTTCTTAATTCCACTCCTCACGCCCCTCTGCTCTGCACATTTTGTATGTTTCTCTTATCATTTCAGATGTTTGTTCTATTCGAACGTAAGTGAGCGGTCATCTCAGGATATTCCGCCATGATTCAAGTTTGCAGTACGTATATGTTCCATTCAAAGTGCATTGAAGTGTGTGAGACGTGAATTTGAATTGTACATGTATTTATTTACCGAGGTATATGATGTCACATCCGTGTGTGAAGATGTTGCGCAGCACAAATCCGTGATTGAATGTTCCGAAGTAAGGTAACTTCAACAGATTTCCCCTGCTCGGGAAGTAGTAGGGAGCAATGAACACTATGTAGGGACCATGTCAGTCGGAACACAATTCATGCACGGAGCTCACTTCTATTGAGCTGATTATCTGAATCAGGTGTGTTAACAAAGACAGACATACAAAATATGCAGAGCTGGGGGGCGCCAGGACTGGAATTAAGAACCGCTGGTGTAAACCATAAGGTAAAGAGTTGGCTTTCACTCAAATTAAAAACAAGTACCAAATGTTATAGTTTCAATCTCAGGTCAGCACCAAAATCACTGAAAGCAGATTCTTTTACCAGCTGCTGTGTGTGTTTTCAATGCAAAACTCATTACTGGTGAAATCAGCCCTCACCAACAGAGTCCATAAAGACCTCTCTCTCACACACACATACACACACTTATGCAAGTGCAAACAAGTTATTTCATTGATCTTGCCTTGTGGTCCGTTCATGTTTGGCACGGGTACAGGTTACATCCTTGTTTGCATATGCGTATGTGGATTGCCTTTGATGGTGCAGATGTCCAGCTACTTGGTTTGAGAGTGAACCACTAATACACTTTCATGTTAACAAGCATGTTCCTTCAACAGCCCTTACCAATAATGAGGCAGTGAAACCCTAATCAGACTCCATATTTGTGCATTTCATTGATCACCAGCTCCAGTTCAAACAGCATACTATAAACACTGTGATAGATATATGCAATTTTATTAAATATACAGTATATGATATACATTTATTATTATTAGAATGGATAGATAGTTAGATAGATATTAAAATGATGGAATATTATGGGTAGAATTTGCTGTCTATGATGGTCAGCATGAGGCAGTTCTCCTCCAGAGGGTTGAGGTCCATCTCAATGACAGAACCTGTCTTCTGATGTGCTTCAGTTGGCTGGCATCACAACACAACTTAAGCATAAAACACAACTTTCTGGGAGATGGATTTGTTTTATACACTTGTGACTTTCATGCTTTATTGGAGGATTTGTCATTTCTGACTACACAGGATTTTTTATTTTTTTATTTTTCTGTGGAAAACTTTGGCTCTCTTTTGTGGGAGGTACAAAAAAAAATGAAAGAACAAGAATTTATAACACACACCTGGACTGCAAGCTGTGCATTCTTCTCTATCTAAACCTGCCAAAAACGTGTAAAGCCCCACATGTGTGCAGTTTAGACAGCCAACTCTCAGTCAGAATCACCTCCCTCTCTCTTTCACTCTCTCAGATGCGAGAGAAGAGGATTATATTGATGAGAATATGAAGGCAGGAGTGTTGGACTTGAGAGAGCAGCAAGCTTATATTCTGCTTGCTTTTTTCAATACAGTTATCTAATCAGAATTATTAAGCTTATGTGAGTTCAATGAATTAAACGTTGATATCTTCATAGATCTGCCTGTATCGTAATTCAGTAATGGAAACATTATGACACATTAATGTGAAGTAGAAGCCATAAGTAGTACAAGATCTTTATGTTTTCTGAAGACACTGGCTGCATCCGAAATCGCATAGTCTCTGAGTAGGTACTTCTTTTGAATAATTTCTTTGCAGCCATTAAAAAAAAGTATGCTCTATATAGTATGAATGTGTGTTTTATGAATGCCAGCTGAATGTACTACTTTTGCCATGAAATTCAGTGTATGAATCATTTCTTTACTCAGGGTTAAAAACGGCGTTTACTAAATGTGTGAAAAGCCTATTTAGAGTCATATAGTTCAGCCAAAAATTTAAATTATGTCATCATTTACTCACCCTTAAGTTGTTTCAAACTTGTATGAGTTTATTTTACCTGTTTAACACAAAAGAAGATATATTAATTTAAAAAACACATTCAACCAAAGAAACACTCCAAAAAAATGACTTCCACAGTATGGAGGAAAATACGATGGCTAATGTCAACTTTCAAAATTTGTACAGAATTTTTAAAACACATTCATGTGTAGAAACATTCCATACACATGCATTACCTTAAATGAGAAATATTCACAAAATGTCAAGGTAAAATAAATAGTTTAACCCATATTTCAATCAGTTTGAATATCAAGTGTGGTTTAAAATGAGAACTCGACAAGGTTTCAACACAACTCTTTTCACATACTGTTTTTGCCTAATACTGTATGCAGTAGAAAAGTATGCAATTTTAGATGCAGCCAATATGAGCTGTGCATGTCTGTGCAAGACTTGCAACAACAATAAAGTAGAGTAAAACATGATAGAATTTTAAGTTTTGGGTAAACTACCCTAGTAAAAAGTAACATATTTAAAATACGTAAATTTCATACTAAGTATAATTCAAATCTATTAACATATTTAATGACATATTGCTCAAGACTTACTGATTTAAACATTTGCAAAATGCACATTCCTTAATATTAGGCTTAAAATGTGTTTTAATGTCACTATTGATGAGGATTGCATGATCTTTAAATAATATCGGTCTTTAAATGCAATATATTTAAAGTGTACTTGCAATAGTTCTACTTTAGCACAATCAAATATACTTCAGTATATCTTTAGTTGGACTTTAGAACAATTAAATTGCATTAAGTACAAATTTAGTTGTTCCAATTTAGCAGACTTTAAGAATATCAGTTTAGTAAATACTGCAGGGTATTTTTATTAAGTACATAAATCTGTAAATGTATTTGTAGCATACTTAGCATGAAATAAATGTATTTCAAATACATTTTAGTGTATTTATTTTTCATTAGAGTATTCCTTTAAGTATTAGCATGAGCATGCACTGCTAAAAAACCCCAACGAGAGGCAAGAAAATAACTAATAAAAAAAAAAAAAATCACTAAATCACATGCACATAAACATGCAGACATAAAAATACATGCAAACATTTTTAGGCCTATGAAAACTTCTCCAGGGAAGGTTTGTATATCTAGGATGGATGCCAACATTAACATTTATTTATTAAAGAACTTGTGCCAAAAAAATGGATAATTCCCAAGAATCTTCAAATGCCTGACTATCAGCTGTGAGAATGAGGTCAAAAAAGAGACCGTGTGTTAGTTGCAGTAGCAGAGGGCTTTGAGCTTCGGCACTGCAGCCAAACAGAAGCGAGAGGAAGAGAGTTCATGTAGAATTCATAGGACAGAGGTCTCTCATGTTGTTTCTGCTTCTGAAGGGAGCAGGACAGATGTCTGAGCGTCTGTCACCCTCCGTCCCTCCTGCATGATTCAGACATACAGTAAAGCCATTCCCAGATCCTTCCAAGAAGTGCTAGAGGAATTGAGATGGGGAATACCTGTGTGTTTTTATGAATACAAACTGAGAAACCTCAATCAGATACTACCGCAGTGAGCTGAATATTGACCACACGGTTATGGTCTTTTCATCCTAATGGATGTTTTATAGTGTGTAGGTTGTTTTAAGGGTCGTATGGGGAAGTATGTTTTTTTAATTAAGGTTGTGCAAGTTCTGAACTTTCTTTATGCTTGAAGTACATGCCAGTCAGAAGTAAATGAACCATTTACTGCGCAATCTCTTGAGTTTATGCAACACAAGTATGGCACAACATGGTTTACCCCAGTAGGACCTGGATCAAAATCCTTTGTAGTTCCTGGAACATGCATGCATAGCTTTAACCCTATACCTACCGAGACCAGAGCACAAGGCTGGTTACTGGGACTACAGTTGTTGCAATCAGGGTTATTATTGTGAACTTCATTTCCTGTTATTTTAAACTTTATTTTAATTCCTTGAAATAAAAATTTAATTAAACTAAATATTAAAAACGTATAAGATATTATACTGAGCACATTCATTTTTTTAGGTCTTAAATATTTATATTTAACACAAATTAACTTAAAACAATGGCATGGTGCTATCAAGTATTTTCAGTAAAGTAAACACTTTACTGAATATGCAGTGATTAAATAAAGAAAAAAGTTACAAACATTAGAATAAAAATTACAAATTAATTACAAAGTGTTTTTCAGGTATCTAACAGCAGTTTCAAATCTTCAAATAACCATTCAGAAAATGAAAATAAAGTAATCCAAAGTAAAATAAACTTAAATTAAGCTTAAATTATTTGCAAAGCCTTTACTGCATGATTGCTTGATATAATGCATTAATATTGATTTGTTGACTAAAAGCATTCCTGTATTTAAAATATAAATATTCATATTCATATTCAATTGTAAATGTCTAATTAAAGCTTCTAAAGTTATTCCAACAAGAGAATAGTTTTTCAAGGTAGTATTGTTGTGCAGTAGAATAAAACAGAAAGATCTATTAGGATGCATTTACACTGCAAGTCCTAATGCACATATTCCACATTTTGACATATATACAATTTCTTTTAACTCTGCCTCTTTACATTCACTTATGACAAAACTGACTGTGTTTACAGTAATGTCTCTCCAAGATGGGCATTTTGACCATAAAGTGCATTTTAGCATTGACATGCACAGCCACATTACAGTGAGTGCTCTTCACAGAATAAAACATTGGAAAGCAGCTGTTAGCCGCATATGGCCAATGGAAAGTAACCGCATGTCAGTCAGATGGCACTCAGGAAACTGAGACCACACTCTATAATGGTATCAAGTGCAAAAGTTTAGGAGTTCACATAGGAGTTTAAATATTATATATAATATAAATAAAAATAAAAATTTAACTGTTGGATAGTAGATATAATCGTATATTTGCTTGCACTTAATTATGTGATTTAGTAGCAAAAAATATTCAGATATTATCTGGAAATATTTACTTTGTACTAAGTCATCATATTTTTTTACCCAAATTCAGAATATGTGTGTGTTTTCTGTAGACGTCTTAGCACTCTAGGTGTCCCGGTCCCCAGTTTGAAAACCCCGTTAGATTACAGTTCCTCCTTAGCTCTGCCTTGGTCTGAAACTAACTAAAGAGAATAATAAATCCTAATATAACAAATTTTGACATTCAAAAAAATGGTAAGAAGAGGATTGTTGTACCAGCACCAGCAAAGGACATTTAGGAACATGTCCTACTTATGTATGCCACATTAAACAGTCAGTGTGAGTGCTAGAGATCTCTATTTTTCCTTTTTAAATGTTAATCATTTAACTGGGACTGTAAAATGGATATTAAAAATGCAGGAAGATACATTAACAATAGGAAACTGGAAATACAGTCATATTTAAGAGTGAAACTGTGAGAGTTTTTTATTCAGGTCATATAGGACATTGACAAATAATGTGATCATCTCTGGTTATTGTAGTAATGTTACAGCCACAAGGCTGCGTGAGGTTTTGCTTTAATACACTGCTTTTGTATCCAGGGATGACTGCAAGCACACAGTGAGTGGCAGATCAGTGGATGAACACATCTTACACACCTGACACACACACACACTTACTGTATAATGTTAAGTATAGTGTTTTTGAAACCATTTTTTTATGCTCCCCAAGGCTGCATTTACAGTATTTAATAATGAAAGGAAGAACGAAAGACCATGTTTTAATTTATTTATAATAGAATTTATACCAGTGATGTCAGTGCTGTATTTTTATCACATGATCCATCAGAAATAATTCTAATATGCTCATTCTGTGCTTAATATTTTTGTGGAAACCATTATACATTTCTTTCAGGATTCTTCGATGAATAGAAAGTTCAAATGAAGCAGCTTTTATTTGAAACAGAAATCTTTTGTAACATTGTATTTACTGTTACTTTTGATGAATTTAATGAGTCCTTGATGAATGAAATATTAATTGCTTTCACACACACACACATACACAAAATGGTAATATACTTCTACTTAAATTCATGCATCCAACATACAGATTTTCCACATCATGTTGTTTTCATAAACACCAACATGTTCGAATGTAAAGCCCTTATCAACCGTTTAACTCTAATTTCTCACAATAAACAAATGAACTCACTAAAATCAATAAACTCACACACGTACACATTAAAACAGACATAACTGAGCCTGAAATAGAAAGTCGCAAACACAAACCCAGCAGCCCTACCAGATGGCCTGTGTGTGTATGTATGAGTGTATGTGTGATATTTAGCAATATTTCTCCTCCCTCAGAGATGATTTTCAGGGATATTTCCCTCCCTCTGAAATGACAGATTGCATGTGAGTGTTTCTCTTTATGACAGCGAAGAGGGTGTGTGTTTCATTATTTAAAAGTATGCTCCCGTTCACACTGACAGCAGATGAGAGAGGAAAGAGAGGAAGCATTGCTTTCTGTGGAGGCTGTGTCTCTTTTTTTCCAAACAGTGATTTGCATTTCAGTGTGCTGCCAAGAAGCATGTAAACACACACGCACACACACACACACACACTACCAGCAGCATCCTGAATTCAAATGCAGCACTGGAAGTTAAGTAGCATTTAAAGTTTTGGAGTGTTCGCTCTAAACATTTTTAGCTCACTGGTGTTTATCGAGTTTATTGCATCTTAACGCAGCGATTCAGATCTGACGGACACGCACGGTTGTGTATATCATCCTTCATCACGTCAACAGATGATTTCAGTCCTATATGGAAATCTTTTGACATAAGTCAACTCATATTATGTTCTAGTATTTGTAATACAGGGAATATAAATGAGTTTGTGGATTACATAAAATACAACAAGGATTACAGCAGGATTTCTAAAAGACCTTAAGATTACTTCTTTCATGAAAATCAGACAAGGACTGAATTTGTTAGCACAGAATATTAACTCGAAAATGGCAAGCTGCAAAGTAATCGAAAAAATTAATTTGTGTAAAGATGTAGTGGAGAGCCGATGGTGCGGGTCGTGAGAGAGACAAGAGGAAGCGAGGTTCAGCTCCACAGGGTGGACCAGAGCTGGGTCAGCTGTTCAGCACAGCCTGAGGGTCTGATGGCCCGCCTTTCATCTCAGATCTGGAGTCGAGGGACGAGAGATTAGGGAACACAGTTAACATTAATTAAAGGGATAGTTCACCCAAAAATGAAAAGTCATCCTCATGTCATTTCTTTCTGTTTTCTGCTGAAAACTGCTGGTTACATAAAATATATATCTTCTTTTGTGAAAAAGTCATACATTTTTGAAATGATGACAATTTTGGAATGAACTATTCCTTTAATGCATTAGTTATCATGAGGTAACAGTGAACAATACCTTTAGAGATATTATTAATCTTGATTAAAGTTAATTTCTTAATATATCAATGAGTCAATGATGTGATGCTTTTTTTAAGATTTTTTTTTTTCAAGATATAGTAAAACATTATTCATACATGACAAGTATGCTGTTAATTTTTTAATTAATATATTTAGATTTTTTTGTTTGGTGATAATTCTGTCCTGATATGATAATTAAGGGGAAGAAAGCTTAATTAAAAGGATAAAAATTCTTGGGGAAAAAACTTAAGTATAAATACAAAAAAAATAATATATTTCATCCAACATGCAAAACTTATTTATTTATTTATTTATTCAACAAGAATAAATATCACCAAAATAATATAGTTCATTCAACATGCAAAACAAAATAAAAAAAAAGTAAAAAAAAAAATGTAATAGAGGAAACCTCTGCAGACGCTCATGACTTAATGTTAAGGTTGATCGAACTCTCTTAAAGAGTAAGGTAATTTGATTTTTTTTTTATGACAAATCAAGGTTAGTGTGCAGGTTGTAAAATGCAGGGCTATAGGGTTCAATTAACTTAACTAAAAAAAAAAAACTGAGCTATTGTGTAAAAATTACTATATTTCTTGGAAAGTAACATTTATTAATATGCTCAATAAATGAATATTTATCAATAAGTTTAATAATAATAATTAAATAATAGACATTTTTTAATGGTTTATTAATGTTCACCTTTTGATTATTGCTAATGCCTCTAGTCATTAAATAACATATAACCCAAATGCTTGGTTTCATTTTAAGCCAGCCATATAATAATTTTTAAACAATAGCTTGATCTAAATAAATATACCACCCAGAAGGTTGGGTTAAACATTTAAGCCAACCGCTGGGTCAAAACAACCCAGTTGCTGGGTTCATCCATATTTTACCCAGCGCTGAGTTGTATTTAACCCAGCTTTTTTAGTTTATTAACATAGATTAATAAATGCTGTATAAATTGTTCATTGTCATTTCATGATGTTTACTTCATTACATACTGTTACCAAAGAGTTTAAGAAAATGTATTTTGTAATGGTAAAGCATTTCATCCTCTTCTCTGTCATTTCCCCTCGGACAGCACGGTCGATTTCTAAGTTATGTTACAGTAGCAGAGTGCATTATATGCTAGTCCCGCTGCTGAGTTCAGCCTCTGCTGAGGACACGGGTGATGTGGTGCTCCGCACTTTTGGGCAGAAATCCCATTACAGCGAACAAGCTCTCACCTCAGACACTCTCCAACAAACTGAAACTCAATATCACAGGGTTACAAGCAGTGTATCATCCACACTCACATCCACACACACTCAGTAAGCAGCGTATCGGGTGGGTGAGCTGTGAGCTGGGTGAGATTGTACCGTAGTTCAACAGACACGGCAAACGGCCCACCTGAAGTTCTGTTTACCATGAGAGAGCGGAATAGGCAATTTAGAGAGCGGGCGAGTGAGAGAAAGAGAGGGAGTGAGTGAAGGATGAAAAAGTAAATCCTTATTCATCTCGCATCGATTCTTCTCTGTTTCATCATCTCAGGCAGGAATACGTCTCTCTCTCCCCAGTTACGAGTTCCTCTGATGGCAAGATCTCCCTGTAAGGCTCTGTGTTGCCAGCGATTGGGTTGAGCTCAAGGATGGGAAATGAGAGCGCAGCTGTCAGGCTGACTTCTCTTCAGTACGCCTGCCAACTGATCTCAGAACAGCGACCTGAACTCTCTTCCAGTCAATCTGGAAGTCAAACAGAGCTTTGGATGCCTAATTGAAACATGTTGTCCTCGAGAATACGCTTTGAAATTAAAAGAATTGTTCATCTGAAAATAAAAACTCTGTCATTATTAACTCACCTCCATATCATTCCAAACCTCTAGCTGTTATTTTTTCTTTTTCCAAAGACGTCTTTTACACCTTGAGAAAGATGTCTGTTAGATTTCCTTATCATTTCCTCAAAGATCAATGTGTTCTGCAATACCTGAAGGAAACTAACTATTAGCATTCCCCGTTTTCTCAATGGAAGTTGATCGGCTGGTGCAGGATCCTCAGAATCATGTGATTTTGAAATCCTTCATCTTTGCTCATGGGTGCTTAGTTTTAAACAAGTATTGAACCAGATTAATAAATGACATGACTGATCAATCTGTTGTTGCAATGTTGCAACATCTAAAACTACTTTTGAATCTGTACATGGATGTACTTGGGAAAAAATTATCAGTGGACAATGGTTTCAATTTTTCTTTTTTGCCCAAAGCTGTCATATGCCATCAGAAGATTCAAAATCTAGGTCAGAAATTAAAGTGGGGCCTAGGATTCTTGGTTTTTGGCCAAGGACCACAAAACCAGTCTTAAGTCGCTGGGGTATATTTGTAGCAATAGCCAAAAATATACATTGTATGGGTCAAAATTACAGATTTTTATTTTATGCCAAAAATCATTAGGATATTAAGTAAAGATCATGTTCCATGAAGATATTTTGTAAATTTCCTACTGTAAATATATTAAAACTTAATTTTTAATTAGTAATATGCATTGCTAAGAACTTAATTTGGACAATTTTAAAGGTGATTTTCTCAATATTTGGATTTTTTTGCACCCTCAGAATCCCGATATTCAAATAGTTGTATCTCGGCCAAATATTGTCCAATCCTAACAAGCCATACATCAATGGAAAGCTTTTTTATTCAGTGGTATTCGAAAAAGTGACACTTAAGACTGGTTTTGTGGTCCAGGGTCACATATGACATATGAAACATGATATTATGTAGTTAAGCAATATCATGCAAATATGATAGATTTTCCCAAATGTTATTTTATTATCAAAGTTCAGTAGGCACATGTTCAGATAATCAACTAATTCATCACAGGTGGAGCAAGTTCAGGGAATCAACTTAAATAGCATAATAGTAAATACAGGCAACTCCTCACTTCTAACTATTCTTATTCCACCTTGTCTAAATGGTTCCATAAAGAACCTTTAGCATCTGAAGAACCTTTCTGTTTCACAAAAGGTTCTTTGTGGCAAAGGAAGGTTCTTCAGTTTAAAGAGATGGTCCTTTAAAGGCCCTTTGACTGAATGATTCTTTGTGGTTCCAAAATGGTTCTTCTATGGCATCACTGTGAAGAATCTTTTGAAGCACCTTTACTTTTAAGAGTGTAGAGGGGAGTTCTCTGGGTTTGGGCCAAATTCTGAGCTTGGAGCCTTCTTCTCGGACAGCATGCCAAATATGCTAATTTGCCCAATCTGATCATATATAAGTATGAACTCGTGAAATATCAGCATAATTGCAAATGTGATATTGATTTCCAACAACAGTTCAATAGACAAAAGGTTCATTTTGAGTGAGTCACATTTTAGCAAAAATATTTCCTGTAACACTTTATTATAGGGAACTCATATTCACTATTAAGAATTTGCCCTGAACAAACTTGCTAATTTGCTACTTATTAATAGTTAGTAAAGTGGTTGTTAAGTTTAGGTATGGGATCGGATTAAGGGCCCTAGAATTTGGTCATGCAGAATAAGACATTTACATGGGCTTTACAATAAACCGCTGATATTCTAGTAATGTGCATGCTAATAAACAACTAGTTAATAGTGAGAATTGGTCCTTGAAATAAAGTATTGCATACAAATCCAATGCAGAATCATTGCACATGTCCAAGCAACACAGCAGTGTTTTGTTGATAAATAAATATGTTTTTGAGTGAATCAGTTGAGTGAATGATTCAGTGGCCCATTCATAATAGAGGGTCATTTTCCTCATTCCTGAATTAATTAGCCGTTTTGAATGAAAACAGATGAATGAATGATTCATTGACTCTCTCGATAAGACACTGACTTTACTTTCATATTTTATAATATGAAAGTAATAATATAATATAAACTCTGAGCTGCATAAAAGCTGTCTGTTTAAATATATCTAAATGCCACTTCAGCAGCATCTGATCACCTATGCAGTGCAAAAATAGATTTTATTGATACTGATTTAATTTGATTGGCTTTGGATAAATAGCATCTGCTAAATGCATAAATGATTGTTAACAGGTCTGTGTTGATTGAACGTAGGAATTTAACATAAATGATGACATACACATTAAATAAAATTAGAAAAAAATGCCTATATAAAAGTAAAAATGTTAATTTAAGGGGAAAAGTTTGTTTCTTAATGATAAAGTTTCAAGTCTTTTGGGCTACTTGCATCACATTTTTGTAGTAGTTTTGTATTTAGAGCTTGACAGCTAATGCTCAACATGTAATGGCTGTCAGTTTCACTGAATAGTAAGCAACAGCATAAAAGATTCTCCCTTTGTGTTCCACGGGCGAATGTTGGCGACACAAGGGCAAATAAATAATGACAGAATTTTCTTTTTTTTTTGGGTGAACTATTCCCTTAAGCAAAATACAGTTATCAGAGGCATTATGGCATATTTTCAAAGATGTTATGCATCATTTTAAAACAGGGGTGAAGCGTTTTTGGATACTGGACGCTCACCAACTATGCATGTATTGCCTAGAGCTGTTATTAAACAGTAATCAGCCATGGAGAGAGTGGGAGTACTGTGTGTGTGTGTGTGTGTGTGTGTGTGTGTGTGTGTGTGTGTGTGTGTGTGTGTGTGTGTGTGTGTGTGTGTGTGTGTGTGTGTGTGTGTGTGTGTGTGTGTGTGTGTGCGTCCAAGCAATTTTTGAATTCACCAAGGATAGAAGATAAACAGCAACTCCAGGATTAAGAGATTTGGTGGACGAGGAACAGCCGATGTGCTAATGCTAAAAGGTGCCTATTTTCGCTTAAAACCTGAGAAACAATGTCCACATCCTGCAAACAATGGCAGTGTTTTAATCCTTCTACTTCACTCTGAGTACCACTCATTAATATGGTAATATCAGTCATTTAATATTGGACAGAGAATTATATAACTTGCTGTCAAAAAGCTGCAGTGCTGTGCATGTGTAAAAGGCTGCGTGTATTTGAGTGTGTTCTAATACCACCGTGAAAAGTGCTGATTAGCTACAGTCTGAGAATGATTAATTAATACCAAACACACATTTCCATTTTATAGTTTTCTATCAATTATTGAGGTAAGACACATTTTAATGAACTGCGGGTGGAGGTGTGTGTTTTCGAGTGTGCCGTACACATTTGCACGCTGTGTGTGCGTAATGCACTGCGTGAGAAGGGTCTTATTAAAACACACTTTTTCTCTCAGCTAATGTTTATCTTGAGAAGTTGAAAATAATGACTTCATTCCTTCTATCTTTCACATACCACCCACATCCAAATACACCACCACACCAAGTCTGATTAGTTGTGTGTGTGTGTGTGTGTGTGTGTGTTTGTGTGTGTGTGTGTGTGTGTGTGTGTCCATGCAACCTCATTACTTCACGAGGTTTCATTAATTAATGTCCTTTAGTGCAGCCTGTGTGTCTATATGTTGGTTTTTCCAGTGTGTTGTCTTTGGTGTGTGGAGTTTAATTATTTGAAGGGTGAAGTCTCTTTTGAACTGTATTTCAGTTCAAAACCAGCATTTTATTCACTAACCACCCACAATCTAGTTTTATCAGGCAATAGCTGCACTGAAATAGCAATGAAGCAGCTGTGTAATAATAGAGATTGATATCAGTACAGATTCCAGATTGGATTAGACTTTTTTCATAGTTATTGTTTCAATTCCAATTTGATTTTGACTAGATTTTGATTCATTTAGGTATATTTCAGTTTTATTGTTCATTTTGTTTAGGCTGCATATGAATTAAATTCTCTGCTAATGCTGTAAATTATACAAAGCAGTTTTTCCAGACAGATTTAAACTCTTTTAAAACTATTCATTAAAAAACCTGGCCCATACCTTCATTCTCTTTGAGAATTGGGCTACATGTTCACGCTGTACATTTTTGATTCACTAAAAAGACCCGACTCATGAGATCCATTTGCTATTTGTGAAATGAGCCACACTGTTGGGCATGTGTTGTTGATTCACTAAAAGTAACCAGTTCATAAGAGTCATTTGTTAGTGAATTGGACAATATAGATTGTGTTGTATGTTTTTGATTCACTAATAAGAAGTGGCTCATGAGAGACATTTGTTATTTATTTATGGATCGGACTACATTGGGGCCACCGTATGGTTTGATTCACTAAATAGAACCAGCGCATAAGAGTCATTTATTTGTGAATTGGTCACTCTATCCTGTATGTTTTTGATGTACTAAAAGTAACATGAGTCATTTAGTGAATCGAGTAACACTGGTTAAACTGTATGTTCTTGATTCACTAATAAGGACTCGCTCATGAGAGTCATTTTTGATTAATCAGGCTACACTGGTGGCTTTGTATGTTTTTGAGTCACTAAACAGAACCAGCCCATCAGAATCATTTGTTTGTGATTTGGATGAGTTGGGTGATACAGTATGTTTGTTTTTGAAAGCAGGCCATAAATACAACTCAGTGGAGTTGCTAGGGTGTTCTGGAATACATGATGTTATCAATAAGCACAATTTATTCTTAGTGAATTCCTCCTTAGTACTGAGGTATGAGTGTAGTGTAGTCTAGTAGCTAAAAACTGAAAGGCTGGAGGTTCAAACCCCTCAAGGCTTGATTCATGTACTTTGACCATTGTGTCCTTGATAAAACACTTAACTTCACCTTGCTCCAGGGGAAATGTCATTGTAAAAAGTTTACTGTAATTTCACTTTGAATAAAGTGTCAACTAAATGACAAAAAGTGTGCTTTTGCAAATTCTTCTGAGGGCCACATTTCTGAAAAATTTGCTGTGCATTTAACCCCTAAAAAGTTGTCCTTGATGGTAAAAGGCTTCATTAAGGCACAAAATAAGGTTTTATTCCATGTCTAAAATGGCAAAAGTTTAGAAATTATTAACTTTCACTAAGAGCTAACAGGAAACTTTCACAGATGTTTAGCTAATAATCTTGCTGGTTTGTTCAGAGTTACCTTGTCTTTAGTAATATTCTCAAAATGTTTGCACAAAAACTTTTATACATTGTTCATGAAACATGTTTTTCTTATATGTTTTAGCTGGACATTTGTCTAACATTTTTTGTTTCTACTTGTTTCAGAATGTGCAGAGAATGTTCAAAATTAACATTCCCATAATGTTTGCAAAATGATCAAATTGAATCTTCCATTAAAGGATTAGTTCACTTCCAGAATAAAAAAATCCTGATAATTTACTCACCCCCATGTCATCCAGATGTTCCTGTCTTTCTTTCTTCAGTCGAACAGAAATTAAGGTTTTTGAGAATAACATTCCAGGATTTTTCTCCATATAGTGCACTTCAATGGGACCCAATGGGTTGAAGGTCCAAACTGCAGTTTCAGTGCAGCTTTAAAGGGCTCTACATGATCACAGCTGAGGAATAAGGGTCTTATCTAGCAATATTAAAAAAAAATTGATAAATAAAAAAACACTCAAATTTATATACTTTTTAACCACAAATGCTCGTCTTGCACTAGCACTGTGATGTGCATGCGCATCTTCACACATTATGTAAAACAGTTGGAAAAGTCATGCATTGTTAGCTCTTCGTCGGTGTACTTCGGTTCAAAAAGGAAGGGTAATGTTGAAAAACTCAATTTCTCCAAAAATTCAAAATCGTCCGACATTGTTGTTTTACCTTTTTCTGTAAAGGGCGTTTCACTCTGTTTGCATGGTCGCTTTGTAAACTCTGGGTTGGTACTTCCACTTTCCACCTTATTTTTTTAGAAAATGACCGATCATTTTACTAAGACCCTTATTCCATGGCTGGGATCATGTAGAGCCCTTTGAAGCCGCATTGAATTTTTATTCTGGAAGTGAACTAATCCTTTAACTTTCAAATAACCAAGAAAATGTTTAAAAAAAAATCTAAACATTTCGAATGTTCTTAGAACATATTTTTTGCTGGGTCCTTGGAGAATTTCAGTGTTGGTTCAAACTGGTTTGTGATGATCAGTACTGTTTTGATGCTGTGTTTTGGCGACAATGTGTGTGTTTTCTGTGGAAATCTAGGACATGGGATGGCTGTCTATGGTTGAGCTTTACCAATGAAGTAGGCATAAATGAGTGAGTCGTCATTGAGTCTGTAAAGATGGGCTGACAGGTTTAACTTTCGCTCGCTGTTTTATTTAACAGCACAGGCTAGAGTGCAGCCACGCTTCACTGTCAAACCAAATCCACTATGAATGAGACAGACAGGCAGATTTAGCACATACTAACGAGAGCCCTGATGGTTCTTACTGCGCATGTGTGCGTGCAAGAGCTGAAGAAATGGATGACCCCTGCTTGCCTTTATCATTCTTCTCTCTCTTTTTCTCTCTCGCTCTCTCTTTTTCACTCTGCAAGAATTGCAAGTCTTTGTTGTGAACTATCTAATATTTGTTATCATGAGATTCCACAGGCACAGCTCGGCCTTGCCATACACAGACATAATGAATCCAAATAAATCCCTTTCACTGGATACTGCCATCCTAGCGCCCATCCTCGAAAGCAGACGAGTGTGCAACAGCTAGATAAGATGAGCCGGGGTGGGAGAGAAGGGTTGAGGTGGAATGGAGGGCGGCAGGAAGAGGGTTTAGAGATGTCTGGGAATTCCAGGTTAAAGCTTTTTCACCTGGAGAATGAGGTCTCATGGGCTTTATGGGTTACATGACAAATCCAATGCGATGTACTGTAGCTTCTCCTATCAGTGGCACCGCTGTCATAGTTCTGTGAATGTGTGTTTAGGCCATATCTGGTGCGCTTTGCTCCACTTAAAATATGTTAGGGTCATTGCCACATGGAGCGGAAACATCCATGCAGAAAAACTTGTGTTGTGTTCACTTATGAGTGTAGCTCTGGTTGTGAAGATTGGATGCTGATAATACACTACTTGTCAATAATCTGATATTTTACAGGCAGAATAATTCACCTTAAATGGTGAAGATTCTGACATTATGCACTTTATTTTAAAACATGACATTTTTCCCAGTGTAACACAAAAGGAGAAATTTTGTAGAATGTCCAAGTTGCTATTTTTCATAATAAAAGTAAATAATGACTGCAACAACTAATAAATAAACTAGAAGATAATCGATAATGAAAATAATCAAACAAACAAATTTGAAAGTAATCAATTATCAAAATAATCATTTGCAGCCCTACTGTCGAGCATTAATGCAAGATTTTCAAAAAACAATAACTTCAACTATCGTTTGACTTCAAGAGACTTAACAATATAGTTGTATTAACTACTTTTATAATGCTTTTTTTATTTTTTTTTGGGAGCAACCCATGGGCCCCATCTACTTTCTTTTATAGTATCTTGGATATTCTGTTAAAAATCTCTTTTGGTCTTCCATGTAAGAGTGAAAGTCATACCAGGTTGCAACAACATAAGGGTGGGTAAGCAATGACAGATTTTTAATTTCTATGTAAATTATCTATTTAAGAGACAGCTTTATTAACTGTGTGGGTAATAGCCATGCTGCAAGCTCTGGTGATGAAAATATAAAATAAAAAGACCTCCAAACAGAAATATGTTTAATTAGACTGAATAACTGGGATCAATTCATTCCACTATAAATGAAAACAAAGTCTTAGAGGCAAAAGAAAGCACTGATATTAAACTCATGAACTCCCTTACTGACAATCTTCAATGTTTTAGTCAGAAAATAACATCTTTCCTGTTACCCTCAAGTCCATTAGCATAGCAAGTTAGCATCTGGCAGTGAGGAGAAAAAGGTGTGTGGACAACATTCAAATGATCATTAAAGAATCATTGCAGGTTGAGAAGCTCTACCACATGCCCTACCTTCAACACAGTCTTTCATTATCACAGCATTTATGCCACCCGCTAGCGCAAATGCTAATGCTTTTTAATTACGCCATTATCCATCAGGGAGACGGATCATGCCGAACACAACTGAAGTCATTATCTGATCTGAACCTGGGAGCGAGACCAATGTCCATCCATCACCTACCAAATACTCACATGGCAGTCTGAAAAGGGCATTCGTCTTAAAGATGAAACTGGTTAGAAATACCCAGCACACACATTTATACCGCTGTGTTAATGTATAAAAGAAACATTGTTAAATTGCAATCATTTCTCTATCAAGCAGACAGAGATATTGATGAATGCTTTTATTACTAGACTGCTGTAATGTTGCATGAATGCCAGAAGGTAGACTAGGGAAGTTCACTTTATAATTTGTTTGTAGTCCCTTCAATGGCTTCCTAATCATTTCAGAATTTATTTGAAAAGTGGTGTTCATACCCAGTGAGCTTGCAGATAAATACATATCTAATACGTCCCAAACTACAGGCTGCCTTATCCAAAGGTCAGAGGATTTATGGGTTACAGTCTTCATTGCCTTTAGTCTTCAGCAGTATAGGGCAGGTTATCGTAGTCTGACAATTTCTGTTTAAAGAATTTAAATGGCTTACCTTTGTGTATTTTTCATTGTCATCTAATTTCCTTTTTAAATAAATTCTTATACTTTTAAAAGAAGTTAGAAAAAAAGACAAAAATGATTTTATCTTTCGTGTTATCATATGTAGTACACAAAATGTGAGATTTTAAAGAATATCCTGACCACTCTTTTCAATATTATAAACGTGAATGAGAAAGGGCTTTTTAAGCTGCTCATAAATGACAAAACAAGAGTACTATAAAAGTTATTTGTGTACAATATTTCAAGTTTTCTGAGGCCATACAGAAGTGTGAGTTGTAGATCTCAATTTAAGGCATTATTCACTGAAAATATTGTTGTCCTTGATGTTTTTATTTGAGAAGTAGCCATGTAAGATTTATGTTAAAAATCTGAATTCAGAATTAAGTCAGTCAAAATTCAGAAATCAAAATAAAAAAAAATAAAAAAATGTGATTTGTTTACAAATTGAACTGATATAATTCTTGAGTTCAATTCATTGACTCAGTTAACAGCTCACTGTATTAGAAGATTATCAGTGGATTAAAATTTTGTTTTTTTAACTAAATAACATTTGGAATATATTCATTCAATCTATACTGATCTAATTTTTTTTTTACAATTTGTTTGTGGACAATACTGTAATAAGATTGCAGAATAAATTAAGTTGCTGTTTACTTTTTTTTTCTTAAGTAATTTTTTTCCCAAATTGATTCATTTAAATATGTTTGTTATATGTCTACATTAGTAAATTGTTATGAATATTAGTTACTGTTTTAAATTAAAAAGTGTGATATCATATAAACGATCACAGATTTTCCATTTTAGGCTCAACTAATCCTAGAGTTTGTTCATGTCTGTGTTAATTTAACTACTAATCTTTTTATTAGGCCCCAAACACTGATGGTGCAAGGACCCTCTAGGAATGGAACATTTTCTTTGTCTTCTTCTTTGCCTTCTCCTAAAGGAATCACATTTGTGATGGCCTTAACATCCTTGAAAACTCATGAAGCTGTGCACACTCGTCAGAAGTGGCGAAAATTTACATCTGATACAGGTTTCAGAATTCAGATTGGCAAAATGGCTCAATAGTGCCACATACAAAATTTCAAAGACGCACCACTCACGCTCCATTTCACATACATGAATGCATTCGGTAGACACATGTAACATCCCACTACCTACAAAAAAGGTCTCTTGAAACAAAACCCTAAACCTAACAGGAAGTCAGCCAATTTTTTATACTCCTCCTAAATATTTAATCAGTAATTTTGTGCAGTTTTTGCCATTTCCAGGCATCATTTTTTAACGTACTCCTCCTAAAGATTTAATCTGTTCAACGTCATATTTTGTCAGTCTAATCTTAAGGCCTTTGTGATGTTAAATTACGAAGATCTTGAGTTTTTGTTGAAGGGCGTGTCTGAGATGGCCTGACAAATTTGATGTTTTGGCATTATACAAGTTGTTGTAACTTGTTAACATACTTGTTGTAAAATATTAAAATATTCCAGCAAATGTTCTAGCAACATGCTAGAAACATTCTAAACCATGCTAGTATAGTCATAGCGCCACTTGCTGGCAACAGGAACTGGCATATTTTACACTAACTCGAACATGCAATGTTCAATCTCCCCCAAACTCCACATTTAATAAGTGTCCTGGTTTGAACACACCTAAAGGCCAATATTCAGTTATAGTCATAGCGCCACCTTCTGACAGCAGGAACTAAACACATATAAGTGACTCTGACAGGTTCCTTCTATATTTACCCGCTTAAAGGCATATTGTCCACCATTCACCGTTTTTTTTTTTTTTTTTTTTTTTGGTGCAATGGCCCTTTTCATTGCATAATTTAATTTGTATCTTTTT
Organism: Cyprinus carpio; assembly: GCF_018340385.1. Lineage (NCBI taxonomy): Eukaryota > Metazoa > Chordata > Actinopteri > Cypriniformes > Cyprinidae > Cyprinus > Cyprinus carpio. The sequence goes on from NC_056616.1 coordinate 11,381,087, forward strand.
GCTCATTTACTGTTCTTGCTGTTGATCTTTCATTTTGTCACGCCGCACATATCAAGACATTTGTAATGCGTTGTTTGCATTATGTTCTGTAACTTAACCTTGAACAAATCAAACTGAATAGCAGCACGACATCAGGGTCTTAATATTTTATTCCATTTCACAACATACTCATATTCACCATGACTTTCAGCTAACCGACTGAGCACAATGACACTTTGAAGTACCCTGCTACTCTTCAAAAGAAAATTTTAACTTCAGTAATTCTTTATTGGCTGACTCACTTCCTTACCTGAGAGACCCTGAGATTCAAACCTATTACCTTTCAATTGGCAACTAGGTTATCTCTGCCCCCCATAGACATCCTTAATGTACTCATTGATTGGACATAACAGCACAGACGCGATAGAAAGCAAGGGAAGTAGCTCTTAACCTCCTCGTCCTCTTCCTCTTCCCTATATCTCACCTCACTCTCTCCCTATAACCAGCCATTCAGCCAAGGATAATCACTTTTGTACTCCAGACAGAAAATGATGTTCAGTAGAGAGCAAAAGCCTGCAAGAGGAAGAGGAGAGAACACTGATATTAGGTTCCTGCAGAGCATAGCAGGACACTCATCTCCTCAAGTGGAAAAGATGCAGTGGGAGTCGAGGTGCGCTGTACCAGAGGAAAAATGGGGGATTTATTGACAGAGCTTTTAAGGACAAGTAGAAAAGGGGCGACTAGGGCAGGTAGGAGGTCTGCAGAGATGAGAAGCAGAAGTTTTGCTGTCGAGTACTGAGCTTGTCCCCATGGTTACAGTGCTTGTGGCTTAGAACGCCATGGGGAGTCATGAGTCCAACGGGACTAGATTACCTGGGCCTTTTATTATTATCTGACCATTCATCTCGCCTCACACATATACAAACAGCTAGTGCCTGTGCCTGCCTATTTGAGAGTAACCCTCCGAAGCACCCCCTGCAGAGTACATAGCCTCTTTCTAACCATCCAGTATTGTTAGGTTCACAGGAAGACACACCTCGCTTACTAGGGCCCAGGTTCAGATTTGTTATGTGGACTCCAGAAGGGATTAAGGAAGATGCTGAATTGTGAACCGTTTTATTTTCTCAGGAAAGGTATTAGGAGAAGGACTCGACTGAACGATAAGTCCACCAGCGGCTTATTCAAAAGGACAAGTGTAAGCGGGGCGGCTTTATCTAGAATGTGGCCTGCATAAACAACCGGAAACCCATACACAAGAACTTGAACAACATCAAATTTTGTCCACAATTAAACAGACCAAGGTTCTGAATTGCTTAAGACATTGATCGCTATCTTTAAGTGCTTTGTTCTTTTGTAGTCTGTAATGTTTATGGCAGAATAATACACCTATGATGTTTTCTCTGGGCCTTGAAAATTAAAAGTCATGTACTTGGCAGTTTAGTTTGGCCAAACAATATTCCTGCAATATGGGGTAGAAGGAGAGATAAGATAAGCCAAAAGCAACCCAGGCTGTGGTGAAAATTCTGTAAAATTATCAAATTTGCATGTTTCGCATCACTTTAAAAGTGAAGTGTCCAATGAGTGTTGTTAAAACTGCTTCCAGATGTGCTTGAAACATGTAAAATGTGAATCTAGCAATGTTTTATTACATTGGTTGTTGTACGGATCATGGCAGTTTGGAAATGAAATGAAATGTCCAGTGAATGCCGCTAAAGGGTTAATGCTCAATCACATTCAAAAATAATGTACCGCCTACACTAAAGCCCACCCTAAACCTAAATAATTACCTTAAAACCACATTTGCTGAAGTGACCATGTCATTTAGGCTTGCTTCTACACATCCGAGCATTTCACACTGGAAGTACAACACTGTACCAGGTGAGCTACCAAGCAAGTTTACTTTATCAAAAAAGCCATACATATGGAGCCCGTTATTTGATGCAAGTGTCAAAATGTACAGTATTTTACAAGGAACTGTGCAAAAATAAGCCTTTGTTAATTGATAATCTGTCCTTGTAATCATAATTTGTGTGAAAAGGAATAAAAGTTGGTGTTTTTCTGACACTAGTGTGCATTTCAGATGGAAACTGCAGTGAATTGTATGTACAAGTATGTTTTGGAGCTTTGGGAAAATGTAGGTATAGGCACGGTATTCCACCACAGTGAAAATAATGAGGGAAATACACATGTAATGATACAAACAGAATATAAATAACTCAAGAGCGTGAGGAGAAAAGAGTGTTTGCCAACAACTCATCAAAGCTTTGGAATGAAAGCTTCCATGTTTGGGTTTGCAACTGGAAATGGTTTGATCACTTTCTGTCTTTTATTTATTAATTTTTTATTTTAACTTTTTGCGTGATGAAAGCAATCAAGATCCCCTGTGATAATAACTTGGAGTTAAGCATGCAGGTTACTCAAATCATGAAAGGAGCCATGCGATGGAAAATAATTAAACCATCCCTACACTTCATAAAGGCCAAAGTAATGAGATGCAGGCTTCTTGAACTCCTTAACCAGATTATTAAGCAGTGGTGTAGCAATAATAGAAACCAGCCATCTACTCATGTACCAGAGCTACTTTACATATTTGCAAAATTGCATTAGTCGACAGAATCATGCATGCCCTCCAATTAGCGGCAAAAGCACAAAGAGGGAACTTGTGTGAATGGTGTATGTTTCAGCTGTGCTTGGGGTAAAATAACACTCTATATTACTGGCTATAAAGGGTTACAAAGCATTAAAGCAGTGAACCCAACCTTGCTCAAAATTTACACTCGCAAACATAAGTAAAAATTGGCTATGGTGTGTTAATGGGGTTATTCACCAAGATGAACTGCAAAATAATAGACACAAGTCGAACCGTAACCATGATAATCAGATCATTACTGATGGAAGTGAATTGAGTGATTCAAATCAAACTTTCTGCTAAAGAAAACATCTGTCATGACACATCTTCTAAAATTTTAATTAGTATAACACTTATCATCAGAAATTTATCTAGGATAACATAAAGTTACATCTTAAAAAATTCAATCATTCATTATTCATTATGAGTCATACAAGAGTCATAGCACTGGACCTTCATATATTTGTGAAATAGCATATTTATAATTGACCTACGTATTTATATAATTTATTTTATTAAAATAATCATTTTATTATATTTAAGAAAATAAATATTATTTAAATAAATAAATAAAGATTTATGTATTATTTACTTTTATTATTGTCTTTTTTACTTAGCTTGTTACAAATATGTGTGTGTGTGTGTGTGTGTGTGTGTGTGTGTGTGTGTGTGTGTGTGTGTGTGTGTGTGTGTGTGTGTGTGTGTGTGTGTGTGTGTGTGTGTGTGTGTATAATTGAATTCCAAATGCAGTTTCTTGGCTGTTAAGAAATATTCATGTCTAGTAAAAAATAAATAAATAAATCTCAATTCACTCGCCGTTGGCAGGTAAGGCCAAAAAGGTAATTCTGGCCCCTGATCCTGCTTGTCCCGAAAAGGGTTCTCAACCCTACACTCTATAATAAGACCTAGAAGATGGACAGGGGAACAGAATGAAGAGATGAGGTGCAGGAGGGAGACAGAGAGAAAAGCACAGAGGGTTGGGGGATGAGTGTAAGCTGGCAGCATTTGCAGTGCTCTGGCAAACGGGCTGAGCAGAATTCCATCAGAGTCAGGCCTGCCCAGAGACTCCACTTATCTATAGAGAGCAGGTGTGTGTGTGTGTGTGTGTGTGTGTGTGTGTGTGTGTGTGTGTGTGTGTGTGTGTGTGTGTGTGTGTGTGTGTGTGTGTGTGTGTGTGTCTGAAAGCATGAGGCATGAGGTATGAGTCAACAGGGAGTGTGCTGTTTTCTTTGAGCGATAGCTTGGTGAGGAGAGGAGAGCAGAGCAGACAAAATGTTTTTTAATGCTTGGTAATCAGGCAGTCAGGTTTTCTTTCATAGCTTAGCAAAAGATTTCCATGTGAAATGAGCTGCAATGTTCATCTAGAGTGCATCTATCCTCAACCACATACGCTCACCCTAACGCATAGATTTTCTCTCTTATATGCACAACTAAAGCACATTGTCTTTTCTTTGATGTTCACTGCATTTAGAATGGCAGATCGTAAGGATAAGATGCAGAATGGCACTGCAACTTAGTCTTCAGATAGATAATTGAAATACATAAATATTTAATTAATTATATAATTTAATTATATTGTACATCTCAATTTTTTGAAAATTAAATGAAAAGGAAATATTGAAATGACTGTCAACAATGCAAAACTGACAAATCTAAGTATATTATATAAAAAAGAACTAATTAACCCTCTTGATCTCCTGATTTACTTGATGTTGTCATGTTGTTTGCTTAGAAATAGCATTATAAAGTGTTATTTTCCCTTTAAATTGTTCTACTATGTTTCTTTGATTTACATTTACATTTAGTCATTAAGCAGACGCTTTTATACAAAGTGACTTACAAATGAGGACAATAGAAGCAATCAAATCTAACAAAAGAGCAACAATATGTAAGTGCAAATGACAAATCTCGTTAGCCTAACGCACTACACAAAGCAAGGTTTTTTTTAGATGTGTGTGTGTGTATATATATATATATATATATATATATATATATATATATATATATATATATATATATATATATATACAGTACAGGTCAAAAGTTTGGAAACATTACTATTTTTAATGCCTGCATTTATTTGATTAAAAATAGAGAAAAAAAAAATGTAATATTGTGATATATTATTACAATTTAAAATAATTGTTTTTTAAATTATTATACTTTAAAATTATCATTTATTTCTGTGATGAGTTGGAAAATTTTTAGGATCGTTATCACATGATCCTTTAGAAATCATTCTAATATGATGATTCATTATCAAAAATGGAAACAGTTATGCTGCTTAATATTTTTTCAGAACATGTGATACTTTTTTAGGATACTTTGATGAATAAAAAGTAAAAAAAAAAAGAAACTATAGTTTTTTTAAAATATAAATATTTTGTAATAACAATATACACTACTGGTCAGTAATTTGGGGTCAGTAATATTTTTTTTTTCTTTCTTTTTTTTCAATAAAATCAATACTTTTATTCAGCAAGGATGTGTCAAATTGATAAAAAAAAGTGATAGTAAAGAAAATATATTATTAGAATATATATTATTAGAATTTTTTTTTTTTTATTTTGAATAAATGCAGTTCTTTTTAACCTTTTATTCATCAAATATATTAGACAGCAGAACTGTTTCCAACACTCATAATAAATCAGAATATTAGAATGATTTCTAAATGATCATGTGATAGACTGGATGTTACATGTGACACTGAAGGCTGGAGTAATGATGCTGAAAATTCAGCTTTGCATCACAGGAATAATTATTTTTTTAAAGTATATTCAAATAGAAAACTATTATTTTAAGTTGTAATAATATTTCACAATATTACTGTTTTTTTCTGTATTTTTGATCAAATAAATGCAGGCTTGATGAGCAGAAGAGACTTCTTTCAAAAAACATTAAAAATAGTAATGTTTCCAAACTTTTGACCTGTACTGTATATATATAAAAAAAAAAAACACACACACACAAAGAAAAACAAGTAAATAGAATAGAAATATAAATATAAAAACACACACACATATACACACACACACAAAGAAAAACAAGTAGATAGAATAGAACTAGAAATAGAAAAAAATTAAATAAAAAAGAAGATAAATAGATAAAGCAGAATTAAAATAGAATAGAAAGTGCTAGAGTTAGAGGGTTTTTTAGACATTTTTTGAAGATGAAACAGGTCATTCCACCAGGAGGGAACAGGTAATGAAAAAGCCTGTGAAAGTGATTTTGTGCCTCTTTGAGATGGCACACTAATGCTTCGTTCACTTGCAAGAACGCAAGCTTCTAGAGGGCACATAACTCTGAAGTAATGAATTTAGGGTGCAGAGCCAGTGATGGTTTTGTAGGCAAACATTAATGCCTTGAATTTTGCCTTGATGTATTCAAAGCAGATTTATTTCAGTAAAGAGATATTATTGAAACTTTAACACATCAAATATACCACAAAGTAGACATGCTCTATTCAGAAATATGACCATTATTGAATATAGTCAGTTCCCTTTCATTTGGTCACTCTCGACATCACATCAGTGACCAAAGAATTGGGATCTCGCTAGGAACACGCTGGGCCCTCTTCAAAGAGCATACCAGCAGTATCCTTCGGTGCTCCTCCAGACAACCAGATGTCGATCACTGCATCAGAGAGAGATCTATCTAGAGAGGAAGATTTGGCTGCTCTGCCTTCCTCCGGGTCAGTAGCAAGCCCTGAATCGGATCCGGGGATGTCGGCTATGATGCTATGGGTAGGGCTCGAGTGGAAACCTCCACCGTGTCCCAAGCCCTCGAGGTTGGACGATTGGTGGCTGGCTCTGGCTCTCAGCACCCTGTCCCAGGTGCCTTTCTTCCCGTAGGTGCATGAGGAGCTCACCAGGTCATGGATGGCCCCTTTTACTGCCGGAAACCGACCTGCTGGTTCCTCCTACCTCGACGGGGGCGCAGCTAGGGGGTACACAGCAATCCCCCCGGTGGCCCAGTCGGTAGCAATGCAGTTGTGTCCTAAGACAGCTTCCTCCTAGTGGGGAAACCTGGCTGTGTCAGTGCTGAACTGCTTTAATTCATTCAAGGGCAGGACAGCGTTCCCACTGAAACAATTTCAGAGGCTCCTGGGGCATATGGCAGCTGCATCGGCACTTACACCGCTGGGGCTGCTTCATATTAGACTGCTTCAGCATTGGCTTCATGGCCGAGTCCCGAGGTGGGCGTGGCAGCACGGCACTCACCGGGTACAAGTTACACCGGCCTCTTGCCAAACCTTCACCCTGTGGTCAGACCTTGCATTTCTCTGGGTCTCCAGGCATGCTGTAGTTTACACGGATGCCTCCACCACTGGCTGGGGGGCCACATACAATGGGCATGCAGTGTCGGGGGTGTGGATGCATCCCGTCGCCACGGCTGCTGTACCACTGCTGAGCAGCTGGGTCACCAGCTCGGCTCCTCAGTGAAAACCTGGTATGCGCTGCACCAACTGCCTTTTTATGCTCACGCTGTGATCAGCAACAGCTGTATGCAATCATCGCATGCCAATGTCCATTGGCTTGTTTAGTTTACACTCAAAGTAGATTGGTCTCTCGAAATGAGATCCCAATTCGTTGGTCACTGATTTGACATCTCCGTTCCCTCTTTACTGGTCCCTGGATGTGACGTGGAGGTTCTAGGTGGCCTTTTCCAAGAGGTAGTTGACACCATCACTTCTGTGAGAGCACCGTCTATGAGACACGCTTAAGCCTTTAAGTGGAACCTGGTCATTGAGTGGTGTTCTTCTCGCCGAGAAGATCCCCGGAGATGCCCGATCAGGGTCGTGCTTTCCTTTCTGCAGCAAGGGTTGGAGCGAAGGCTGTCTCCCTCCACCCTTAAAGTCTATGTCGCTGTGATTGCTGCTAACCATGACCCCATGGAGGGGAAGTCGGTAGGGAAGAATAACCTGGTCATCAGGTTCCTTAGGGGGGTTGAGAAGGTTAAATCCTCCCCCAGCCCCCCTCCATACCCTCTTGGGACCTGTCTCTGGTGCTCAAAACACTACAGCAGGGCCCATTTGAGCCTATGAAGTCAGTTGAGCTGCAGTTTCTATCAATGAAAACTCTGCTCCTGCTTGCACTGGCCTCCATCAAGAGGGTGGGGGACCTGCACGCATTTTCGGTCAATAATTTGTGCCTAGAGTTTGGATCGGCTGATTCCCAGGTAATCCTGAGGCCCCGGCCCAGCTATGTGCCCAAGGGTCCCACTACTCCCTTCAGGGATCAGGTGGTGAGCCTGCAAGTGCTGCCACCAGAGGAGGCAGACCCAGCCCTAGCTTTGCTTTGTCCTGTCCGAGCCTTGAAATGCTACGTAGACCAGACACAAAGCTTTAGGACCTCAGACCAGCTCTTTGTCTGATACGGAGGCCGGTAGAAGGGGAAGGCCATCTCTAAGCAGAGACTGGCCCACTGGATTGTGGATGCCATCACCCTGGCTTATCATGCACAGGTAGTGCCCTGCCCACTCAGGTTGCGAGCTCACTCTACTAGAAGTGTTGCATCCTCCTGGGCACTGGCTCGTGGCACCTCACTGGCAGATATTTGTAGAGCTGTGGGCTGGGCGACCCCCAACACGTTCGTTAGATTCTATAATCTTCATGTGGAGCCGGTATCCACGTGTGTTCTCACCTCAAAGCAGTAGAAGCGCTGAGTGGCCCCGTTTTATTGTCGGCTTGCTAAAACCACTCCAGAACGTCCGGTGCAAGGCCCTCACTCGATGGATCCATGAGAACCGGTAGAGGGCTGGGTTCCATATGTAGAGACCTAAGTGGATCCCATATGTATAAAATCCACGGTATAGCATTAGAGACCGTGTTTTTCTGGCAGTCTATCTGCCATTTACCAGGAGGGTTATCCTGTAATACAATCACCTCTATTCTTCCATAAGCACCTAAACGGTTGTTCCTGTTCCAAGTGGTACGGGTACGTCAGGGATCTCGAACCCTGCTCCTGGAGAGTGACCATCCTGCAGATTTCAGCTCCAACACCAATCATACAAACCTGAATCAGCTAATCAAGGTGTTCAGGGCTACTTGATAATTACAGACAGGTGTGTTGGAGCAGGGTTGGAACTATAGTCTGCAGGATGGTAGCTCTCCAGGAGCAGGGTTGGAGATCCCTGGGGTATATTTTCCCAGTGTTATCCAATCTAACTGAGTGGGTAGTGCTACAACAACAGTGACTGGTCTTCTTGTTGCGAGCCCTGGCCTACACCAAAAAGGGACGTAGGCAGCTCGCACAGGACACTGGAATCCATGGCGCTTTGGTAGGGATCCCAATTCGTCTGTCACTGACGTGACGTTGAGAGTGACCTTGCGAGTGACCGACTGAAAGGGAGCATCTCGGTTATGTATGTAACCCACGGCTGCTGTACCACCACTGAGCGGCCGGGTCATCAGCTCGGCTCCTCAGGGAAAACCTGGTATGTGTTGAATTGCTTAATGTTTTAGTAGAAACCATGATACATTTTTTTTCAGGATTCTTTTATGGTTCAAAAGTATTTTTTTTTTTTTTGTATCAATGTAGAAGTCTTTACTGCCACTTTTGATCAATTCAGTGCATCATTGCTGACACTGTGTAGTGCGTCCTTGCCCTAAACAAACAAAGAAATTAAAAATAAATAAATTAACATTAACTAAAATTAAAAATAAATTTTCAATTCAAATAACATAAAGATAAAATATATTTATTTTATTTTTTTTATTATTATTTTTTTATTTATTTTTATTTTTTTGAGCTGTTGGAGCATGAGGGTTAATTAAAAGTAACGTATACAGCACTTAACAGAACAGAATGTATAGTAAGAGCTGTAGGCTGGAGTCTGATGGGAAGGCCGACAGCATAGAGCAGAAATGTGCTTTCTTTGTCTTGTAGAGTGTGGCCAGGGGCTGTAGACACTTCTGCAGTGCTAATGTATACGTAATGTAAATGTTGAACAATGTTGGACTCACTTCTGAGTTGAACTTTTTTTCTGAGAAAATAATTCTGTACATTCTGCTGGCAGTTTTTATTGCACACTTACTGTATTGTCAGAATGCATTGATTTGATTGCCATCTTTACCCCTACGCCCCCTTCTTGGCAGAAGTTGTAATATAATCCATCACGCCAAATCGAATCAATAAGGCATGAAAATATTTCTCCATTTTTTGTGTAGTTCAGTTTTCCTGACAGTAAAACAGTCTGAACTAAGTCCAAGGTTGAATAATTTGAGCTCAGCCCTCTGCTGCTCAGGTGTCTGTGTTTGAGCATTTCACCCATCATGCTGTCAGACCAAGACATTTTTTTTAACATTCCTCAGTTTTCATGCCAGGTTTTCTTATAAAATTGGCAAAGCCAAAGGCTTAAGTCATTTTGTGTATTCACCAATCAAATTTTTTTTTTTTTTTTTTTTTTTTTTTTTTTTGATCGGTATGTCTTGTGGTTTTGTTGTGCAGAGATTATTCCACATATTCAAAAAATTCTGTTTTATTGATTGGTCTATTTTTTGGTTTATTTCTTGGATTGATTGGTCTGTTTCTAGCTTTTGGTTACAAGTTTTGCTTTACCGGAAGATGGAGAAATAAAATTGTAATAAAAAAATATTATGTTAAAAACATTATAAGTATATAAAACAAAATGAAACTATTTTTGGATTAATTATTCAAAATAAGATTTTTAACATGCATTTAAAAAAATAGATCCTTTTTTATAATTTTTTTACAAGCTGTACTTAATAATAATTATGTATATAATTATATACATATATACTGTATATAATACATTTTATCTAAACCTAAACCCATGTTTGTTTACATTTTTATGTTAATAAATATGGTGATTTCTGTAGCCAGCTCTTTCTGTAGTTCCAACCCCTTCTGCAACCGTTACTATGAACTGGCCATTTTGTGTAAATCTGTACAATTGGACATGAAAATGTACAAAAATAAAAATAAAGCATGAAGGTCCACCCCTCGAGTTAACCCTCAGTGGGGTTAGAGCAGATTTTACAAAAATTTAAGAACTCAATATGCGAAATAGTTACTGGGACGAGTGGGGCCATTCGCCATGATGGGGGGAGCAGGGAACGGGGGACTCCTGCCTGCTGCCCTGAACCTGGAGGAGCCGTCGCCATTCACTGGGCTGCGGAGGAGAGTCGGGCCAGCCACCCACTGAGGGCTATCCAGCACCGCCGCCAGGCATTGAGGAAGTGTTTACCCAGCTGGTGGAGCGCCGAGCATCAGTGTGTCTGGGAACCGGAACAAGAATTTTATTTTTTTATTTTTTAGCATTTAAACAATTTTAATAATAAAATAAACACAAAACTTAAAATAGTGCGACAGCCCCTCACGGTGACTGCCGCACACAAACAGAACCAAAACAAAAGAAAGTCCAGGCCTGATCCTCTCTCCTCTTGGACTGTTGTCACTCCTCCTTTTATCCTTCTGGAGCTCTTCTGTGGGACTCGAGACCAGTGAGTGGCGCAGGTGTCATGCATTATCACTTACTCCACTAGCCTCACTCCATTCCCATGGCTCTCAGCCCCGCCCCACTCATCACAGTTACAAATTGTCTTCTCCATGTGATTTGGGAGAACTAAGTGCATTTTCCCTGTCTTCATTTGTCTTTGTTTTGGGAGATTATGCAGTTTGGTTACATTTGGATAGTGAATGCACTGAAGGACAAAGTGTTGAAATTGGTAATTGCGGATTTGAGTACAGTAGCTCCAAGACCTGAAGAACATGTGAAACTCCCTGTAGAGTCCCCTCTGATCCTACCATTACAGGCCTCAGGCTCGGCAGAAGTGCTCTAACTTATTTACAGTGCACTCTAGATTGTTTCTTTTTGGGAGAGTTTGAGTGAGACTCGAGGGTTTTGACCAAATACTGTATATGTTTGTTGCCCTTTGGGTCTTTATTATCAGGATGAGTTCTGGTTTTTATAGTCTCCACACAGCAGCATGTTTCCCAGAGCCGGTAAATGGCTGATCAAAAAACAACACTCCACACTGCTCAAAAACTCTGATCTGGAACATCCACTGCTGTTCGACTGCAGTCTTGAAATACCAGTTGGCCAATCAAATTAAAGGGACCAGAACTAAATGTTATAGAAAACTATAAAGGCACTGCATTACACCACCCTGCTCCATATTTGCTGAATGAAATCCAATATTAAATGCAATCCAATACTTCTTTCTTATTACTTTCTTGGGCGGTCATTCCAAAAATAGTGCCACACCACACTTACTCATAAAATATGATGTGGATTTTTGCTTTTTTCTTCAACCATTTGTATGTTGAAGTCTTGTGTCATCATTTAATCAAGAGAAAAGCTGATACAAAGACATGACTTATATATGTGTCAGGGTTACAATTATTTGTTCAGTTCTCAGACGACTGTCACATTTATGAATGATTCTGAGAATTATTTTATGTCTGTTTCAAAATAATTAATTATGGCCAGTGTCAGAAGAAAATGCAAACATGACCCAGATGTTTTCTGCTAGATCTGTGGGTGTTTTACTACATCTAAACAATGACAGACTATAAACAATAAACTTGTTTAAAGTTCTTTGACAAAAATGTTTTTAATATTTGAACATATTTTCACTCCACCGCAAATGGTAAGTTAAATGATACATTTCGAATTTTTCTTGCTTGATGTGATGGAAATTTATGAACTCAGCATCATAAATTAGGTAATACTAGGCCTTTTTTTGCACAGTAAGCAGAGGGTTTTTTGTTGTTGTTGTTTTGTAAAGATGCAGAGCTTTGTTATCTTTCAAAATAAATAAATAAAAAAAGTTTTTTTTTGTTGACAGTTCTGCAGTTCTGCTTTAGCTCTGTACTTTACTGCTGTGCGGCACCGCTAATATTGTTACAGGCTTATGATTAATCGCTTTAATCATGTTTTTCTTTCCTTAAAGTGTCTGCTCAAAGTTAATGCAACGACTACTTTTAAATGAGAAAGGCCCGGCTGCATGCTGCATTCTTACAGTACAATGTCCAGAGATATATATCCTCGCAGCAGATTGTGTGAGTGTGTGTTTGAGTGTGCATGTTCAGTGGAGTGGCTCTGCTCACATCATTCCTCTATGGACCGGCAGTTTGTCAGCGGCATGGTAACGGGGTCATGCTCTGAAAATGGGCATCGATTGGATGAGTTCTGTGGTCACGCTACGCCGAGTGTCAAACACACATTCACACATACACAAAACACACACCAGTGCACACACAACAAACATAAACTCAACCAATACAGGAAAAAACAGATATTTGCTAGTTTTGGACTTTTGTGCTAACGAACAACACAGTGTGTGTGTGTATCAGTGTAGCTCCCTAGTACCTTATAAACAAGACTCTGTGCCCTGGTGGAGTGAAAACGGCTTATGCATCCTAGTGTTGGGGAAACAATTTTAAAACTGTAGAGGTACAAGTTACTAATAATTTAGCTAGTGTCAAGCAACTGCAAATATGCAAATTGGGAAGAACATTTTAACAACCCGAAGAACTTTTTTTCTGAATGTTTCCAAAACATTTTGTAAAATAGAAATGTTCCATGGATGTTAAAGGTTCATGTTAAAGGTATACGAGTGTAGGGTGAACACATTTACAAATAGGTAATTCTTTATATTTATTTACTCCTAAAAGGGACATGCAACTTATTTTTCTCATTTGAAACATTGCATTTAAATATTCTTTTAAAGGATGTTTTCACTGATTTTTTTTTAAAGGTCATAGTAACCAACTTTTATAAATGCAAAATAATTTACACCATAGAAAATATAATCAAAATGTAGAGTAATTGAAAACAGTGATGAACAACTGTATTTAATAAATATAATATTAATATTATCAATATTATAACTAATATAAATTCATAGTAAAATAAAAATGATTGCACTTTATTTTTAAGGTGTCCTTGCTACAGTGTAATTATAAATTTATTATGTACCATCATTATGGATTATGGACTCATATATTGGCTAAAACCAACTTTAAATTAAAATGTCATAAAAATGGATTTGTTTCTTACAAACACATATTTTCACTTCAAAAGATAACTGATTTCACTTCTAACTGATGAACTGGAGTCATGTGGATTAATTGTGGATTATTGTGATGTTTTTATCAGCTGTTTGGACTCTCATTCTGACAGCACCCATTCACTGCAGAAGATCCATTGCTGAGCAAGTGATGCAATGTTAAACTTTGCCAAATTTGTTCCCATGAAGAAACTCATCTATATCTTGGATGGCCTGAGGGTGAGTACATTTTCAACAAATTTAAATTTTTGGGTTGTACTATTCCTTTAAGTACTAAGTAATATTAATTAACAACATGAACTGTAGGATTAGGGTTAGGAATAAGGATGCATTTAGGGTTAGTTTCATGTAATTATGCATAATTTACCTTTTTACATGATTTACTGCATACTATTTAATAAAGTAAAATAATATTAAATAATAAACATTAAATAAATAATAAATATTATAGTGTTATTTTGTTATTACAACAAAAAAAGGCCAACTGGGCATCTACACAGTCAAGTGCATTACCTATAAATGATTCACTAAACTGAATGGGACTACACTCAGTGCAGAAGAGATATTTTCGTTTCTTTCCAATTGCTTTCTCACTTAACAGCTGTGTCTGAAATAACAATGTTACAAAAATACCTGTAGAAAAAGTTCGAGAAAAGCTACTCTGTTTTGAAAACAGCAGAGCTACTGTCACAATGCTGAAAAATGTAGTTAAGTTAGGAAGCATTGCTACTTTTAGCTGTTCTCCCCAGCACTGTTAGGCACAAGCAGACTGCAGGAAGGGAAATCAGGGCTTAGAGTGACTTCAAATAAACTGGTACACTGAACATAGACTGTTTAAGGACATGTCAGTGTCCATCACTCACATATGCTAGCCAGAAGCCATATAACAGCAGCTGAGACACATACATACAGAGACAGAACAAGACAGACAGGCAGACACAAACCAAAACTGAGGATCGGAGGGGTGAAGAAACTAGTTACTAAGATAAGTTGCCTTACTACAGTGACAGGTTACATTTTTGTCCAATGAAATCCAAAGGTAGGGTTAGAAGGTCACTGTAGGCAATGCATGGCTCCTTAATTAAAAGTTGCCACTGTGTGTGTTCAGCGAGTTTGTGTGTAGTTTGAAAGGGCTTGCAAGGCTTTCTAATTAGCCTAGGCCAGATAAAAGCCAAAATACCTGCTCCCAGTGACATTCACTCTCTCTCTCAGTCTCTCTCTTGCTATCTCTCTCGCTCTCTCTCTTTATTCCTCTTTGAATGTGTCAGTGTAATTACGGTTCCTGTGATCTGTCTGACAGCTGTTTAATGTCAGGGAATCAAGAGGGGAAAGGTCATTCTCTTCGTAAGTGTGTGTGTGTTTATGTTTCTGTGTGCACATGTAAGTGTGTTTCTCTCTCATTAAGCAATGAAATCTATTTCTATTGCCTGATACCTTTTGCGCTTGTCATTGTACATAAATTTGGATCACATTGGAGGACAGTGTTGTCTAGGAAACAAGATAACAAAGAAAGATTGATTCTTCTGCCCCCTAATTATTAGACACTTGACACAGAGATGTGAAGAGGGTCACTTACCAACTGATCCCCATCATGTTTTCCAACCCTAGTTACAGGTATTGTGCTACTAGGGCAAGGTTTCTCTAACTTTAGAGTTATTTAAAAACATATATAATATCTTTATTTCTTATAGAATTATTTGTTTTATATATTTTCACAGCATACATATATAGTGTAAATATATATATATATATATATATATATATATAGTGCTGTCAATTGATAAAAAAAATAAATCACACATTTTTTCTTAAATTAATCGCGATTAATCCCACCTAACATTAAAGTTTTTAAATATGTTTAAATTAATGTACAAACAACATAAAGACGTATATTTTTAATATTTGTTTAATGTCATCTTCTATTTTATGACTGAAGGCCAGTATCACTGATACCAATTAATACTGATTTCCCTATAAAAAGTTCTTAAAATCTTCACATAAACCCATTAATAAATGTCATATTTAGCTACCTGTGCCCCTCAGCAGAAACATACAGAAATTGAATAAAGTTATCAAACACTAAAGCTATAAAAGTTATTGATTTCCTCTTTTTTTCTTTTGTTCTTGATGAACAGACATCACATCAGCTGGTTATTAGGTTGTTTTGGCTGCTATTTCTTTAAGAGCTGTCACTGCTGAACATGGTGCGGATATGACACATTGTATTTTCTCTCAACTCTCTTTACCTTTTCTGACCCACTTCAAGTAAGGCAGCTTTAATCGCCTTTTTGGTAACTTCGTACCTTAACTGACCACGACATTGCATGCACGTAATTTATTTCGCACTCTGATATAAACTTATACAGGCTACAGCGGCTGCCGGTTTCCACGCTCGTTTGACTCTCATCTGGCTCTGTAGTAGTATATATAGTATTGTTTTGTTTTGTTTTATATTTGTAATCAGTATTTTTGTATAGTTACTGTAGTTAAATTTTTTAACCCATATATGGTAATGTTCATGAGGACTGGGACGATGGGATGATGATTTTAGGGACAAGCCCTTCTTCAGGCCTGATGAGAAAGTTGTACCATAAAGGACCTTAATACGGCCCCCTCAACACAGGGCTCCAGACAACATTCCCAGTTGTTCCACAGAGATACAATTTGTGAGATTCATTACAACCACCAGCTTTTATTGATACCCAAATGGCTCTTCACTGACATTTTGGTCACATTTTGGCCCAATTAGTTTCCATTGCCAGATTTTTGAAACCTCACCACATAAATCTGTCTCTTCAGTTATGTATTTTTGGCTTTTGTTCCTTACCCCAAAAAATATTTGGCACTATTTTAAGACAATTACTTCCTTTTTTAGGGTTGTTTTTAATTACCGACTAGTTTCTAAACCACCTCCTTGGCACAGGGACTCAAAAATGAAAATCAGTGTCATCCAGAAGATATTGCTCAAAAATAATGTTAAAATCATAGTTGTATAGGTAAAAAAACTGTCTATATGTTGGCCTAAATATATTGATGTCTTCTTTTTAGTTTTTATTCTTTTATGTCAGTGTGTATTCGTATGAATGTCTGTTGGAAGCGGTGCATGCATTTCCTCTTTCGTTCCCCAGAGGGCGGTGTGACACCTGTGAGGACTGGAGATTTTTCTGGGCACCCTGTCAGTGTGTTTGTGAGTGTGTTTTTAGAGAGAGAGATGAAGAAAGAGGCTTTTTCACTGCCTCATTTCACCATCTGTCTAATTAAATGACTGATTTCTCAGGAGTATAGTTTACACTGTAAAACTATCATATACCCATAACACTGAGTTACACCCTTTTCATATTTATGACCGTTTATGCTATTTACAGACTCTAACCGATGTATGCATACATACATGTGTGTTTGTGTGTATGTGACAGACAGATCCTGCTGTATCAGGAGGCTTATTAAAGCTGTTGTCCTGCCCTGCTCAAGAAAGAAGAAGGTGAAGGAAAGGTCATTCCCAGCAGTGAATTTTTACTGAATCGATACAAAGACCTTTGAGCACTGCGACCATCAAACTGGAGTCAAGCTTTTCTACAGCCTAATATAATACAGGAAAGCTGTGGTCCCATAAAATCTAGTTAAAGGGTTAAATCACCCCAAAATGTTACTTTTGACATCATTTACTCACCCTCATGTCATTCGAAACTTGTATGTTTTTTTTTTGTTTGTTTGTTTTTTTCTGTGAAACACAAAAGGAGATTTTTGAGCAATGTTCATGCTGCTCTTTTCCACAAAATATACAGCATATTTTTTTGCTGTGCTTGTTATATCCCACAATTCAATGCATTAGAATTTACCGAATGTAACATCAACCAGAATTTTAACCAGATTAAAATTAGTATTAAAAATACTAAGTATATGCTAAATTTTGAAGATAGTACTTGGACACTAAATCAAACAGTGAAGAATTTCCCAAAAGGAACTATGGTCACAAGTCCCAGCATTACCAATATAGTTCAATGGAACTAATAAACTATTAAAGTAGTACTTCACCATAAATGCTTGTCAGTTCATTTGACAGTACACTTCAACCATATTTCAAAAATAACAGAATTATGACATTTCACATAAAGATTTCTTTAAATCTTAAGTGTCAAAAAGGCACTCTATAGCTCAGCTAATTGCACTTGAGTATATTATTCAAAATTATTTTTTTTGTAATAAGTACTCTTTTAAAAAAAAAAATGCTTAAGTGTACTTCTTTTTCACAAGGGCATGACAGTTTTGTACTCTAGTATTGCATATTGAATGAATGCACCTGTAGACAATTACTACACTTTCCTGGTGTTTCCTAGATGTAGCACTTAACACAATCTACATAACACTCAGTGCAGGCAAAGCTACTTTGAAAATGTAGAACGCAATGCTACAAGCAAAGTTAGATGACTAGCCAGTTTTCACTGTGGTCTATGAAGCTGCTAATCAGAAACAGATAACTACTGAAGCAACTCAACGGGGCGATCCTTCTTATGCATGTTATGGTTAGATTGAGATTCCCAGAGCTACTTGAGAGCAGGGATATTCTCGGAGAGTGCTCTTGATACACTTGTTCAGCTGTGCCTCTGCTCGCTCCATGTACTTTGTGCACTCACTCGGTTGTTGGCTGAGCACTCAACAGCACCTCTACACACTGAACTGATGCCACATTGTATAATGCGCATGCCTAAAAAACAGAGATGTAGGCTTTTTTCATGTTATGCCATCGCTTGCTGGAAAAAGACTGCTACGCTGTTGTACTGTATAGTTATACACTATACACATAACTGTTTTACTATTCTACCACATTTTGAATTGGTCTAAACCAAAGGTGCCCAAACTTTTTACTACAGTTTTACACACAAAAATCAAACTTGACATAGGGCTGTGGGCCAAATGTAAATTATGCTTTATATCCAACAATTTATATTAAAATTAAAAAATTTTAATCACATTCACTTATATTATCTACACTACAAAAGTAGTTTTTTTAAGTAGTCTAAACAAAGGCTGCATTAATTTGATCAAAAATACAGTAAGAACGGTAATATTATTTAAAGAAATAATTTTCTATTTGAATATATTTTAAAATGTAATTTATTCCTGTGATAATACATCAGATGTAATTCCTTTGACTTCAAAATATGTGTATATGCATAAACAGATTTAAACCTACTTAAAAAAAAATAGCCACTAAACTAGTTATTTGTCACACACCCAAATGCACCTAACACCTACAAACTGCAAATGTCCCTATTTATTTTGTGCCAGCTTGTCTAAATGAAGAACATGAAGATGAAATGTAAGGTTAACTTACTTACTGGGAGCCAGATTTTATATGCATAAATCAGAAAGAAGTCTAGCTGTACTTGAGCTCTTTTACACGTCAATCTGGTGGCTCAGCAGCGGAAGTCGCAGCAAGTTTGTGCCTATCCCAAGGGCTTATCGATAAACCTGCATGCTCATTAAATCGAGAGTGAGAATCGTCTTCACCAGCAGTGCTGTACAAGCCGCTGTCTCCTAGCAAGTGGGGCCACAGAGGGAATTAGGTTGCTAAATTAAAGAGGAGCACGTCTGCGACTCCCATCTTCCCAGTCCCTGTGATAGTAGGCTGATAACTTCATATCTCAAAGGATACTACACCAACAGAATGGAAACTTTAAACCCCATCAGACAGCAAACTCAGATGTGAATGTATATTTATTGTACTTTGGTTAACATCCACCCATGATGTTTAATCTGGAGTATTTACATGCAATAAAAAAAGAAGACTTTTTCATTTGTAGTATATAGTGCATCTATTTCAGAATCTCTGCCCACATAACATTCATGTAAAATTCAGAGAACTGAGAATAAAAATGTGCATTCTTTTAATAAAACCTCTCCATTCTCTATCCTTTTGCTCTACATCGTTCCAGAGCAACATGTGCAAGTTTGAAATGGCATACTAGTCTCACTATTTCTGCCATGTAATAAATGATAAACACATTGGTTTAAAAACCTCAGGAAGTAGATTATGGGGTGTAATAATGATGTACAGTATTTCTTAATGAAATAGGAAGTTTGGGCAAAGGATATCGAACTTAAAGTTTATAAGTCAGCGTGTATATCTGCTTAAAGTGAATTAAGTCAACATACTAAGTTACCTTTTTTTAAGTAGTAGAGACGTTTTATATTATTGTACAGTCGTTCCACTGTGTCACACCTTCTATTTCAGTTCTTGCAGTATTTCTCACATTACTGATATTGTGTTGTTTTCCTCATTTGTAATTTGTGTCACATAAAATCATTCACTAAATGAATAAACGTACCATAGATGCCCATAATAAAGAGCCTTTATGTGATGGTGCATGCATAGTGTGAAGGTGCCCTGTCGAATTATATTGTGGTACCTAACTCTCAGTCTGTTTTTTATTATTTTTTATGCCTCAGTAGATATTGTTAAAATGAGATCTTATGTTCCCTTATGTTTTTATAATTTAATTAAATCCAGTTATGTTTTTAGGCACAAAACATTGTAAATTCACTACAGATGCTTCTTTTGTTGTGACATCTGCACACAAATGTTATGCAGTTTAATAGTACATCCATTTGTGGGAGGAAAAAGCTGTGACATGAAATATCATCCAGTAATCATTTAGTGTAGAGAAGTCGCATGGCTATATCAATTTCAGTTGTAAGAAAATCTGGAAGTACATGTCAGAAGTACACATTATGTTAGTGGCATTCAAGGATGTTGATGAACACTCAAATAGCACTGGGACTTTTCACTGCTTTTGTCACGCCACTTGTCAATGTTTGTGTGTTCCAGACAATGGTCGGGATGTTCAGTGATCCTTTCTACAGGTTACAATTGACTGTCTTTATGAGTCATTAAATCATTCACTCGACCAATAAAATACAATGATTCATTCAGGAAGAACTCATATGAGTCATTGAATCATTCACTCCACCGATTCACAAACATTTATTCTTTCAGGAATAAAACTGTCTGGGCCATTGAAACATATCAGGAATGAGTGTTGATTCTAATGTTGCTCATTTGGCTCTTCCATTAGTGTAGCAAAAAAATTTAACTCAATTATGAGTAATTAAATCATTCACTCAACTGCTAAAACATAATGATTCAATCAGGAATGATACATATGTGTCACTGAATCATCCACTCCACTGAGGAACAAAACTGTCTGGATCATTGCAACATTTCAGAAGAGTGTGGTCATCCAGTAGCAAAAACAATGCCTTTAAAATGTAATTTACTCGATATTAAACATTGATTTCTGTATATGTATGCGTATATATTTTGTAACCTCTTTTTCTATAACGCTCACACACACACCCAAACACAAACTTCCTGGCTGCTATATTGCTTCCCTGGAGCAGTGGAAGTCTGTTGCTATGGTAACTTATCAGGAGTAGAACTAAATTGCTAAATGAGTATTGAGTGGATCAAGTGTATGTCCTGGGTATCTGATTTATATTTTCTCCTGCACCGTAATCTCTCTTGCTCTTTCTCTGTCTGTCTTTCCATCTGACGGTTGGTATCCCTCTGTTGACACTAACCCATCTGGGGCTTGTTTGGTGAAGATGTAAAGTTGCTCATGCAGTACGGTCCTCTCTGGCTCTGCTCTCTAGTGTTTGGGTAAAAGGATATCTGCATTCCTGCCAGAACTAGAGGAGGTTTCACAAATGCTATTGATCCACGTTTTTTCTGTCCTCACTTTCTTTCTCTGTCTCTCTCGCTCTCTGAGATGAGTGCTCAGGGATTGCCCCTCCAACACCAAATGTCAGGTGTTAACTAGTCAAGCATGAAGAGGAGAGTGAGCCAAGCTTTCTGGGATTTAAATCTGTTTCCCCTGTTATAACTGCCTCATACTGACACACATACTCACACGTGCACACTCACATAAACACAAAGAACAAAAGCTTTTGCTCACATTCAAAATGTCACCAAAGCATTTCTCTTCCAGGAGACAGAGCAGTAGTTTCTGGCTGAAAGGCGGCGTGAGGACTGATTGGGACTTTAAAGGTTAGTTCTTTGTTCGCATGCTTTCGCCAGACAGGAAGACTGGGATATTGATTTGCGCTTTGTGAATGTGTTTTGCTGAGACTTCTTTCTTATTTGTCTCTGTCTCTGCATTTTTCAAAGCCTGTGAAACACAGCTTGCATTTTCAATCCTGTTCAAACATTTTTTATAAAGGAAGACCTGGGCAGGTTGTCACACTCCAGTGAACGTTTCTCATTGTCAAACACAAATTTTGTATAGACATATACTTTAAAGGATACCAGAAAGCTTTTTAATGTCCACCGTTACTGAATAGGGAACTCACTGAATGCATATCGACTTTTTGACAACATGCTCAAGATTGTAACAATGGGAACCTTTTGTTGCATAGCATATTATAAGATATTATTGACTACTGAGCTTTTAAACAGCGGGGGGAAAAATCTGAAGTTATTGAAGAACAGCAAAAATGTAAAAAAAATAAAAATAAAAAAATATATCATTGTTTTGGTCAAAAGATATGACATGCTACCCCTGACATCTATGAAAAATACCCTTGTACTGGGAAAACATTTCAACCTTTTAGTTAAAATTTACCATCATTATATCGTTAACAGAAATGGTATTTATCATTTTAATCTAAAATAGAATAATTTAGTTTGGAGAACATTATTAAAAATAATTGAATATATTTAAAAAAAAAAAAAAAAAAGCATCAAAATAAATGTGGGAAACATATTAATTTAATATTTCATTTAATTTTTAACCACAAGGCAGAATTTTATGAACCATTTATGATTTTAAGGTTTGATTTGTATGCAAAGCATGTGTACATATATATGTTACATATAAGGAGCACCACAATAAATGTGGAAAAAGATAATTTAATAATGAGTAGCAGATATCTCATATTTTTAGATCAATTTTTTTTTAAAGTGGTTCATCTATATCAAACATTTTATAAGGTGCTTGACATTTTAAGCTTTGATTTGTATGCATTGCGTGTGTACATATATGCACGTTACGTGTGAGAAGGATGTGCTCCTGTCTCCTGCTGAGCACTGAAGATGCCGTAATTAGCCTAATTCTATTCTCTGAACCCTTGGGTTTAATTAATCACACTGACTCACTGATGACTAGAGCTTTTAATCAATTCTACTACCAAAATAAAATGACATCTCATCTCGATATCTGTCTCCAACTCTAACAATCAGAGAAACATCCCTGTCGACTACTTGTCATTCGTGAATATGATGGTTCAATCTTTATTGGAGGTTTAAGTCAGGCTTAAAATCAGGCAGCACAAGAGGGTCCATTACTGAAGGATCAAAAAGGTAGAAATGGCTACCTGCTCCTATTTTAACACACTACATTACCCATGACTCATCAGTAATTGCTTCTATCAAGGATACAACAGCAGACATCAAAAGAAGGCTGATAACAACATTGATCAAATAGCAAAATAGAGCAGGGTGTCCAAAATGGACCGCAGACCACCTGTGGCCCAACAGCATTATTAAATTCCTCCCGCAGGTTAATCTAGAAATGTAATTAGGTTTGGCCCACAAGGAGAAAGGAAGAATACAGTTCTAGTTTTGACCACCATTGCAGTAAATCGAATCTAGAAATGGATTAGCTACCAATTTTTACCTGTTGTTCTACATCAAAAATGTATTTCTTAAAGGGCAAAGGATTGATAATGTGATGTTGGCTAAAAATACCTTTTCACATGGAGGTCTTCAGAGATCAGCCTGTGTTTGTTTGTGTTTAAATTCCAAGAATGTGTTGCTGTAGGAATATAATAAAAAAGTATTCCAGGAATTCCTGTTGGAAATGAATGCTGATACAAGTGATGCCATCGACAGTTTGGATGTATTGTGGCTTAAGCAGTGGCTCAGTTGTTTTATTACATGAAATCTGAAGTGGTTTCTGAGAAAAAAGTCCATCTTAAACCTCCCGGTTAGATGAATATGATTTATTTGTGTTCAAAATAACTATACATGAAAACATCCCAAGGTTCCACTGTTTTTTGAGTTTCTGTGAGCCGATTGAGAGTTTTCAAAATGCTTAAATACTGATGAAGAAATATGTATCAGTGCTTTTATCTAATCACAATTCAAGCAGCTCTTTGCAGTCCTTCATGGGGACATTAATTTGTACTCAAGCTCTCTGTCCATTGTTCATTTCAATGAACTCATTGAAAGATGGAATTGGTTGGAGTGAAAGCTGGAACTCAGTGAAATGGATTTTGAAGACACTCTTAACAGTCCCAGTACCAGAGCCTGGAAGCATCCCAGTGTTCATTTATGAGGCAAGACGTCACAAAAATCATGGGAGTGTTTGGCTTCACATACATACATGAATAAACATTTGCTTCTAATGACGCTCAAGACTAACATCATTAGAGCTGTCAATTGTTGGCACCTTCCATGTCCATGAGTTTCATCTGAAAGGGCTTTTGTGAGAAAGATAATTCAGCTTTCATTGTGAATACACATTTTGTTTCTGTATTGAGGCCTTGAGATTTTCTTGTTGAGAAAATATACTGATTTATATTGTTTGTCCTTTTGTTATGTAGATTATGTTTCATTTCATTTTTAGTTCATGGTTTTATAGAATGTTTAATCCTTGAGAAATATACATCCATTAGACAGAAATGATTTGATCTCCAACATTATAATGAATAATAAACTATTTGTACAGGGTTTTAAAAAAAATGGATGGATGGATTCATTCTGAGGGCTGCATTTACATAAATATTCATACTAATATTTGTTTTTTCATCATTCAGGTCACGATGCACAGCGGGTGCCAGTGATGCAAATGATGCACCACAGCTACATATCATGATCCAAACTGACAAATATGTCCAATTTATCATCCGCTCTCTTCATATCTCTTGTTGCACCCAGTTGTTGCTGAAGAAAGTCACTTGGCAGCGTGCTACATAATCACTATAGCAACAATTTGGATATACCCAAAAATTGACTACACTGCTAGGCACACAAATCCGATTAGATTTGAAAAACAAATTGTCTGTAGTATGAACAGACTATATACTGCATGAGCTTGTGCTTTCATCTGCCATAGGTGTACAAGTATAAGGCACCAGAGAAACAGAGTTCAGACCTTAGTGATCTCTCTCTATCCATGTTTCTCTTGTCCCACACTCCCTGACTTTAATTACTGTGAGACTGACTTCATACACCTTCACAGACGGGCCAATTATGCTCAAGTGTGTTTTTGTATCTGTCTTGTAGAAATAAGTGCTCGCGAGCAGTTCCCACTGACTTTAACATTGTACCAATTTCTCTGTTACTAAGTCTGTCTCTCTTTCTTAATTTTCCTTATTGTGTATATTTGCACTTATTAAGGATTTTCTGGATTTTTGTCGAGGATGAAGATTGATCTGTGTGAAAGCAGACACTTTCTATAGCAAGAGTATTCATGTATTTAATAGGGACGATACTTTCATCTGCTAGAGACAAACAGGAGACACTTAGAGAAGAGAAACAAAAAAAAGAGAAACAGCTCAGTATTTTCCTTACAGATATCCTTATGTTATTTAAGCTATAAATATATATATATATATATATATATATATATATATATATATATATATATATATATATATATATATATATATATATATATATATTGTGTGTGTTTGTGTGTGTATAGTTAAAAAATGTCCTTCTGTGCTATTTGTTTTACTGATGCATTCATATACTCAAATGATGACCTTGAGTCTAATCACTAGCTAGGAAAGACATTGTACAGAATCTGTGCCGTCTGCCAATGTTTACTTTCCCTCTCTTTCCAGATTTGAGGTTTATATCATCTTTATACTGAATGTTTTGTTTGCAAATCACACTTTTTGCCCATTCATACCAAACACCTGACATTTCTTGCTAGAAATGTGGCACTTGGACGTGCTTTATCACAGTCTAAATGTGTCTCACTTTGCCATCTGTTCTCTAAGTAGCTTGTGTACTTGGAAGTCACAAACCAAAAGTTAAGATATGCACAAACCGTTGCTGGGGTTTTCAGAAATGTGAAAGCAAATCCCAACCCAACGTGCGGACAACAAGCAATTTAAAATTTGCATTTGTTTTGCTGCATGAGGCTGCCTTAAGTATTTCACAAGCAAGATAATTCAATGTATCGCAAAAGGAATATGTTGGTGTGATCTGAAAAAAATAAATAGCTTGCTTTTTTGCATTTTTTGACACTGCACCTATAATATTAAATAGCATTTTACCATCCACAAATCTATCCATCCATTTTGTACATTTTACCATTTCGGGGCATTTTAGCATCAGTACTATCAAATTTACTTTACGGTGTGATTATTAAAAAAAGAATATTTCATTTGTAAAGTGCATGTGTGAAACAGTAAGCTGTTAAACTGTTTTTCCAAATATAAAATTCCATTATGTACAAGCCACTACCCAACATCTATCAAGTGTAGCTAAAACTACCAGTTAATGAGGGGGACCTCTAGGAATACTTTTCTGTTTCAGTCTGTTTTGTTTTGTTTACTGTCTGTGAAACTCTATGTTTCATCGTATTTCCCCATTTTTTTTTTTTTTTTTTAATTCCATTAGGGAGCTGCTGTGCCAACAACCCAGAAAAGTTTTGGTTGAATAGCTGCACCATAAATAGTTGATGAGCTGTGATCTGTTTATTTATTTATTTTCATGACCTTATTTTTATGACAGCTGAATCTTAAGAACCTACTAACTGGGAGGGCACATGACCATGAGAGCCCCAGTGACTGTAAGGGCTGATTACTGTGAATACCTGATAGATTGTGAGGATCTGATCACTGCTGAGATAATTGAGTTTGCTCGATGGAGCAATTACAAATCCACGTGTGGGATCGGAATCTAAAAAAAAAAAAACATTCTGAACAGCTGACCCTTCGAAAAGGCCTGCCCTCCTTAATTACTGCTGCTACATCTGACAAGCCATGCTGCTCCCTCGCCACCCATCATGTTCTCACGCTGTGAAAAATATATTGCGTAAAGAGGACATAACAAAGTGCCGACAGATATGACAAAGCAGGTTACTTCTGGTATAAAACAAACTCTTAGCTTTCAAATTTTGTCATTTTTTAAGAAATTTTATCAATTAATACCGTCTTATGGCTCTTTATTATATGTCGTGACAGATCGTGCTGTACGCGGCACGGGAACCGGTCATCTCTTCTGTTTTACTATTTATAGTGCAACATAAACATGAATGAACATCAGAAGGTATCTTGTTTCAACCGCGGAAAGACATCAGTACACACCATTTTTTAAGTTCAAGTCCCCAGACGTTAATCTACTCTCCTCTCTGGTTTGTTAGTTGGACTAAATGGCAGATTCGGTGTTATGATTTATCAGATGACCTGTCAATAAAACTCCCGCCAAAGGGTCAGTTTAGGTTAAATTTAGATTGAATTTAAAATGTTTTGCCAGTTCTTATTGTAGATGTTAATGTAATCAATGCATGCTTAAAGTGGGGTATGTA
Source organism: Cyprinus carpio (assembly GCF_018340385.1). Lineage (NCBI taxonomy): Eukaryota > Metazoa > Chordata > Actinopteri > Cypriniformes > Cyprinidae > Cyprinus > Cyprinus carpio. The sequence goes on from NC_056616.1 coordinate 11,408,271, forward strand.
TTTTTTCAAAAACGCTTTAGAAAACTGAGTCATAGCCAATCGGCAGTAAGGGGATGGGGATAAGAGAAAGAGCGCTCAGTGCACAGGATGGACATTAGCTGAGCCGAGCAACGACAGAAAGATAGAGTTGGTGGATAAAAAACAAGAGGAAAATTTTTGCGGAACAAAAGAAGGCTTTCTATAAGTCAAGAAGTAGGACCCGTGTAAATATCGGATCAGCTTTTCAGAGCTGGAGAGAACTCAAGGAGCGGGAAGGCCTGCAATCGGATGCCGAGGTTGTTTTGTTTCTTCTCGACAGGTGAGTAACATTGGTTTTGCTTTGTTTCACAGAACTGATATATGCTGGCTTTTGCTTGAATATGCTTGTGTGTCATAATCGGTTCCTGGGTTGCGTACATATGTGTGGGGCGGAGCTATCAAAATAGAGATGAGTCCCTTTTGAGGTAGAGGCGTGTTTGTTTTGGTGATTTGAAATATCAACATTGGCTACCAGAAATCATTTACCCCACCTTTAACATTCAGGGCTTTTTTTGTCTTGTCTTCCCTTACGAAAAAGAAGTTTATTCAAGTGTGCTATTAGTATACTTCTTTTTAAACTAAAAATAGGAAAGTATGCTTTTAGTTTACTTTTTATGTACTTCTCAGAAATGGGCTTTATGTACTCCTCAGAAATATACTTAAAATGACATTTAAGTATACTTGACTTATACTTAAAAAAAAAGTCTAAATATACTTGAACTTTACTTAAGTATACTTAATAAAATAAACTTGAAGTATACTACTTTTTGGTAAGGGTTGTCTTGTCTTGTTTAGTTTAGTTTAGTTTAGATTAGTTTAGTCTCTTTGTTTTTTGTTTTGTTTTGTTTTGTTTTTCGTTCACAGGATTTACCATTGTTTGCCAGTTTAGTCAGAACAGACTTTTGTTGGTTCTTTTGGTCTGGTTCACTTAGCATTCACACTAATTTTTATTTGTTGGCATAAGGTTGCGGTCACAACCTGGTTAGACAGTTTTGCTGCTGTGTGCTAAGCTAAATGCACTCGTTGTGTGTATAAACCATGGAATGTTTACCAGCTTATAACTCACAAAGTGCTTAGAAAATGTGTAAAGGAGTCAAAACAGCAGAAGAAATTCCTCCATTGCACACACAATCAAATATCTGAGATGACAGTTCAGGTGCCTGTACTGAGCTATGAGCAAAATAGTTCCTATGACGAGAAGAACCAGGTATGTTGTCTATTTTAGGGTCACATCTTGTGACATCACATCCTGTTTTTGGTTTGTCTGTATTCATATTTGAGTCAAACTTCGCCAGAGTTAGTTTGGAACAAACCGAGACTCACCTTTTCAAGGGGTTTCAGGCTGCTTATTTGGTGCGGACCAAGGTTTAGATGGCAGCATTCACACTCATTCAAATTAACCCCATTAACAGATCAATCACACAAGAGATTGTTTTAATTGTACCAAAACTGCTAAGTGTAACAATACCTTAGGTAAGCAGTTCTTAGCCAGAACAAGCTGCTACAGTATGTGAATTTGACCTTAAGCGATTCAGTAAAAATTCTGGCTACATGAGACTTAGTAGGTTATAACTTGTCCTGTGTCCTGAAATATATTTATCAGTTTATGGACTCTGAGACCAGATGTTCATAGGCATATTGTGCCAGTATCTCAATATCAAAACAATAGTATTCCCTCTCCAGGAGAAACACACATGAATTCATAGTGAAAAAGAGAGAGATTCTGGCCAGAGTTTTTATCCCTATTATTATATATTAATTTTCCATTGAATTTTTATTGTTTTTGTCTGTCAATAATTCAGTGTCTATTGATAGAGGACTATCAAAAACAGTGTAAGAGTGCAAAGCCTGGGTTGCTAATTATTTCATAACAGTTACAGAGCAATTTTTGTCGTATTATTGTGGCATGAATACTGTATATACAAAGCAGTTGTGCTGAAAATTATGAATATTGCCACTTGGGAGAATTTTAGAGACTGAGTATTTAGAAAGCATGTTTAGAAATAGTCATGTTAATGGAACAGTAATCTTGCATAACCCGATGGTGATTCAATATTTCAGTGCATTTCATTTTTCGGGAGTCTGGTTTGCCAGATGCATGATTTCGATGTCTGCGTGACTGGAAACTGTGTTTGCGTTTACAGTGAGCAGTATGTAGATGTATGTTAATGGATATGCAAATAAGGCCATCATCATCAGGACTCGCATGCTGTTATCATGTTTCTGTTTTGATTATGAATCCGCTAGAGTATAGGAATGAAATCGGGATGGTGATCAAATGATAGAGACATGAGAGTCTGTCTGGATAACCTCTGTCTTTAATCTGTCCACAGCTGATCCACTGTGAGCCTGATAACTGAGTAGATTATCACTGACCAAGGGCTAAATGTGTAGAGAAACTGAGCATATTGTCTTTGTAAATGGTATGTAATCCTTCTTTCCCTCTCTCCCTTCATGAGCAAACATGCACAAACACACAAGATATATTTACCTCTCACGTTTTGTTTGGCGTCTGAAAAAAACATATTTTTACACATATTTTGACATAATTGGGGTCTCTAGGACCTCAAACATACAGACGGTAAAATACTTCTCAACAAAATGGTAATTAATCATTTTTGTTCATATGACGACACAAGCAGCTTGTAGCAAACATATGGTTCTCTTTTTTAGCATAGCTTAAAGCTTTATTATCCAGTATAGCATTTGGGATACATTTGGATGCCTGTGACCTCTTGTTCTTTACATTACTAGTCGTTTCTTATCCCAAGTGACCAACTGCAAAAACATTCCCAGTAGAGTAACCTGGGGTTAAGAGGCTCACGGCAGCAGGGCATGATGGAAAACAGGAGCAGATAGTGACAGGACCGTGATATAATTAGCTCTCGTAGGGTCACTACTACTTGTTATTGAACCTTTAACCTTAGCAGCATAGATCATTAATCATCAGACTACCCACTGTATTCAACTGAATTTAATATAAACAAAAAGAGATTATAAGATTGCTGTACATATAGTACATAATTTATAGGCTGCGGTACAGCTTTTGATGATAAATATCCAGCATTCAAAAAGTTGAATTTATTTATTTTATTTCAGATGTGCTAAGAGTGAAAAGTTCAGACCATTTAATGACTTATGCCTGTGCAAAAAAATGTTACTGGTCTTTTCATTTGTAGAAAAAAAGAGGCAAAAGAATAATAAAAACTTTTTCTTAAGAGAAACTGACTCTCTTTATTGTTGTTCCCCCATCACTTTGCAGGTACATTATGTAAATAACATAATAAAGCTGTTGATTACAATAATAATAATAATAATGAAGGAATGATTTTGAATGAACAAAACAAGCTTTTTCAGTTAAAAAAGTAATATGAGATGAATAATTTGTTCATGAGTAAATATGGGTAAATAGTTATATATAGTACACTATTTGATTTTTAAGGGAATTGGTTAATTATTTAAATATGTTGCCAAGAAACAACTTTGTGGGAGGGGTAAAGATGTAAATTCATGAGGGAATATGGATGGATTTAAAGCCGCTATAAAACAAAAATAACAACTATATTAAAATTTTTCTTCACTTTCGTTTCAATCTCCAACACTCATTCACGAGAGCTGCTTCTTGTTCTCCACTGCAGTAACATGAACTAATTCCATGATGTTTTCAATACCTTATTGGGCCTTCAAAGTGAAAGCTACTTATGGAGGGTCAGAAACGTCTCAGATTTTATTTAAAATATCTTCAATTGTGTTTCCGAGGATAAACGGAAGTCTTAGGGGATTGGAAAAATGTGAGGACGAGTAATTAATAACAGACATTTACATCTTTTGGGTGAACTATCCTTTTAACATTTTACTTGTTAATGAAAAACACAGAACTTAAATATGCTTTTTGGCACACAAAAAGCATTCAGAAAATTAAAGTGGAATCACTGGAGTAACATGGATTACTTCTATGACATTTTCACTATGTTTCTGGGCCTTCGGAGTGAAAGTTACTTAGGCTGTCAATAATGCACACAGTTAAGCAGTGAGAGAAGAACATATAATTTAATAAAAGAACTGAGAGAAGCTGGTTCAGAACCATATGGAATATTAATAAGTGGTTGGATTGTATAGAGCCAACTCCTGCCCCACAGATATAAAGAAAACAAGGAGAACAGATGTCAGAAAAGGCCAGCTGTAAGACCTCAGATTACCCTTTTCATATTATGTAATAGCACTACTGTGATTGACACTTGATAGTTTAATAAAAAAAAGTTAAAATGACAAAAATCATAAACTAATAAGTTAAGTGAGCTGTGTAGATATGATGCACTTGTTCCAAAGGGTGCATCAAAGCACACATGTGTGTTCTTCACACAAATCCCCTCAGGTGAAGAGAAGTCACAGTAATTAAGCTGTTCAGGCAGTGAGCTGTGAAAGACGAAAAAGTTCTTGTTTCTTTTTTCATCTCAATTTTAACGCCAAGTTCTTTTGACACAATCCCACAATCCTGCTGCCCTCTAGTGCCAAATCTTTGTGATTATTTTCGTCTGTTCCTCTAGCAGGGGTGGCGAACGTCAGTCCTGGAGAGCCGCAGCCCTGCAGAGTTTTGCTTCAACCCTAATCAAACACACCTGAACAAGCTAATCAAGGTCTGAAGGGTTACTAGAAAGCTACAGGCAGGTGAGTTTTAATTAGGGTTGGAGCTGAACTCTGCAGGGCTGCGGCTCTTCTTCGCCATCTCTGCTCTAGACCACTGACGCTTGTGTCACAAAATGCTTGCTTTTTTTTTTCCAATTATGCTCTATGGATGATCTCAGTTTCTCAGTATGGGCTCCACTATTAGTCGTGCCTACTGTGATAATTATGTAGGCTACTCGGTTAAGTTCACATTCTGTTTGAATAAAACCACATTTGAAGTACATTTAGATCATGAATCCGTTTCTGATGTTATGTTGTAGAAATGTCCCCGGTTGCAGAAACCCAATTAAATCTTAGAAATAATTATAACACATTGCTTTCTGGAAAATTTGATCATGATTTGACAGTCATTGAATTCTGCTATCACATATTTCTGTTGTCAGTGGCAATACTGAATATCAGTCCTATCATTTAGTGAAGCAAAACCTACACTATTTCATGTCTCTCATATCACACTGCGGACTTGACCTTTTTTATTTAAAGGGATAGTTCACCCAAAAATGAATATTCTGTCATTAATTACTCACCCTCATGTCGTTCCAAACCCGTAAGACCTCTAATTAAGATTAAGATGTTTTTGATGGAATCGGAGAGCTCTCTGACCCTCAGATATTAAGGATCCTTACACGATCAAGGTCAAGAGACATAGCAAAGAGAGGTAAAATAATCCATGTGACATCAGGTGTTCAACCCTAATTTTACGAAGCTATGAGAATACTTTTTGTGTGCAAAAGAATGTCCAAATGTTGTGTGCAGTGGAAAGGCGGCTTAACAGGGGTGAATCATATCACATCACACCGGTAGCTGCTTCATATGTATCTTTAATGTATGGTATCGGATGCATATCATATCAGCCACATCCATAATAGGCAGCAATATTTACAGTATATTTCAACCACTCAAAACCATTTCAAACCATTTCATTGTACATTGTAAGGCTGTTACATGTTTTTTGATTTGTATTTCAAGATGAAGATTTTAATTAGCCGCACTGGATTTTCAGAGGTTGTGTCAAGGCTGTTTACAGTGTGACAGTGTGACATTAAAAATATCTTTCTCTAACACAAAAGCGCTCCCTGAAGGGACTGACATTTCAAATACCTGTGTACTTGTGTGGCTCCTGTTTGTGCGTCTAAGATACATAACAGAGATTATAGGAGCCGTGTTTATGCTGTACTGTATCCCTGTGTGCACGTTCAGTTGTGCTCACAGGCGTTTGCATGTGATATGTACGTGATGCCTTCCTGTGGGTGGAATATTTACCTCCTTCCCTGAGGGTGAGAAGTTCAGTATAAACCACTCTGCTTTCTGATTGGTTTGAGTGACTTCTGCAAAATACAATCCGACCTCAGTAATGATGCAGGCCATTGCTTATACACAAAACTAATGGAGTATTGAACTTTGATACAGCACCGGCCAGGTCTAATCTAACATACAGTCACACGGCATTAACAGACGAGTTCTGGAGTGGCCCGGTTTAGCCCAGTCAGCCCTACCGAAGAGAATGTATTCATGCCTCCTCCTGCAAACAGGAGCTATCAGCATAAAATCAGTTCCCTTTCCACAGCCCTGCAAACACACTGTAAATCTAAGATGAATAAAACATCAGACACGCCAACAAACACCCTGATCAATAAGGGTGGGGAGGGGCTGAGCCCAGGGTAGATGGACAGGGTCCTGTATGAGTGTGTGCGACAGATAATGAGTCCTAGATAAAAGTGTGTGAGGACGTGTCATTTGGTCCAGTGTGTTTGCAAGACTAATTTTGTCACAAACACACACACACTGAGACATATCACAGGACGCCAGAGATAAACAGCTCCCTGAGCTGAAACACACAAACACTCATGGTTTTGTGACTGTCTGGAGAGGTGGATAAAAGGAAGGAGTGTGATATCACATAAGAGAATGTGGCTTTGATAAACGAATCAATCTCTTTTTTCACAACAGTGTTGAGATGGAGGGACAGTTCTGGGAAAATCATACGGAGAATCCAAGGATATACCTGTGAAGGTGTAAGAGTTAAAAGAAAGTTTGTGAGTGGTACTTTCATCTATAAAGCAAACTGCCAGCTGACTAAAGCTGACTGATTGCTTGAACACTTCGTACTTTATGTGCTTGAAAAATAGCTCATCTCATGAAATTGCATATCAGTGATGAAAATTTAATTATTCAGTTAAGGCATCATTCATAACAGATCAGATCAGGTCATAATTAGATAGATAGATAGATAGATAGATAGATAGATAGATAGATAGATAGATAGATAGATAGATAGATAGATAGATAGATAGATAGATAGATAGATAGATGGATAGATAGATAGATGTGTTTGAAAATATATTTTAAATGTAGAAATAGATTTTTGAACACACTTAAAAATATACTGTATTTTACCCTCTATATATATTTTGTAGTCCAAGAAAATATATTCACGTATGTCACATTTGAAGAAAAATCTTGATTTGTTGTCTATGATGTGTGATCACATTTTTTATAAACTTCAACAAGGAAATGATCCAAAAAATGCAATATTGCAATATATAAAAATATTAAACATTATTAAATGATCAGAAATCTAGTTTGGATTCTCTAGAAGACCATTCACATTTGTATAATAAATATGTTCTAACTAGATATATTTTCTATTTCAAAAATATATTTCATTGAGCTTTACTGTTTTATTTAGCATATAATTCAATAGAGAGAGAAAGAGAGAGATACAGATGTATGTAGTACAATGATGTAAGTGTGTGGGGTGGAATAAATCAAAGAAACTTTCAGTGCAGTTATGAAAGAAACTTTCTCCCAAATATATGACTGACTGATTATTCTTTGTAGTGTGTGTACGTACAAAATGTCTAATCACACAAAATTTCATAGGTGATGAAAAATTAATTATTCCCATTAATCTGCCATTCATCAAGAATAATCACTTAATCCCAATGATTTGGCTTCTAATTTTCTAATTGGATTATATAATTGTGCCCAAACACTATAAATTATTTATTTCATGAATAGTGAGCCAATGAGGAGTCATCAGGCTGAATTAATGAGCTCTAAATATCCAGCATTCCAGCAGAGACTCTAAACAGGCTGTATAGCCCAGAACTCCCTGCACTGAGCTGCTCCACTCAACTGACCTGAGAGCTGTTCAAGATTCATACGCCGTCAATAAATATGTTCTTTTACTTTTTATCTGTCATCTGATTGCAAAGGTTTTATTCAAAGAGTAATGGAAAAAGCAAATGTTGCATTAAATAGGCTAATATTGACAAAACATTTATAGCCTACGTTCGATAAGGCTGGATTCTCTATATGCCGATTAATAACTGATGCAGTAAATTATGATAGAAACTATTCTCTGAGTGAATCCTTAAGGAGTGAAGTTCTAATCGCAAACCTACACACTTTGGGTGAATGCACATGGAAGTTATTTGTATTCATTATGAGTTTATTGTTCCTTTTGTCATTAGTTTTATCTTGCTAATATTTGCATCAGCACGTTGCATCGCTCTAGGGCACACGGCTTGCGTAAAAATTGTGAGTTGAATAAGGTTTAAGCAAAAGCCCGCCAGGCAGACGTGTGCTCTCTCCAAAATTCTCATCAGTAAAACCAACAAAACATCTCTCAGAAGAGCAAACCCAAAATCCTTGGTCATAGTACAGATTAGCACTTATAATCATGTGAGTTTTGAAACGTGTCCAAGTCTTAGTAAATGAAGTTGTGAAATTCACACAAGTCTTAGTCAAGAGAAGCTTGTTTGACAGTTTTGATTCGGTGTCGGTTTGACTGAACAAAGTTGTGGCAGTTGTTGTTCTGTCTCTTAGAGATGTAACGGCTTAGGCTCTGTATGTTTCTGAAAGAGTATTTTCAATAAAGTTCCAGCAGGCATTGGTTCAATACTTTAACCAAGCCTCAAGAAATCATAATAGTGAACTTGGGGTCTAATCAATACTCATTATGTGCTGAGTGCTAAAGTGCCACACATAATGCTGCACATTATGTACAGTACATAGTAAAGATGATGGAGACACGTGGCAAAATGTTTTAAATCTTAATCAAGGTCAAAGGTTAACAAAAACACTGTAGTTGCATTGAAGAGTTTCAAAACATTCAGATTTAGTGCTACGAAATGCTCCTGTGAATTTATTTCAGGCAAAAATCTCAAGCTAAAGTGAGTGAAACCTTAGTTCCACTGCAGCTTTCATTGCATCATGAGGCCGCTCATGAAAAAAACAGCCAATCACAGTCCGTTTCATTCAGTGTCACGTTTCGGGGTGTGGAAATGTCGCCACAGTAACAGACCGGTGTGTAAAACTCTCAGATGTATTATAAAGATTCTATGCAGCGAACTTTAAATATTTCACATGCTTTTGAAAATCCAGCATTTAGTTGATCCTGATAATATCTCATCATCACGGTTATAAACATGACGGCTATCTTCTATCATGAGGGGGTTTGGCGTCACGTCATCTTTGTTTCCAGGTGGAATGTTAAAGAACGCGACACACACATCTCCCGGAAATCCTGTATAATTCTACCAATCCGATGATGACTTCAAAACCACATAAGCGCACAAAAATTCTCTTTCCATATCCATCAGACGTTCACCCAGCAGTCCTTGGGCATGACGTCTGAGGCTGAGACTAGTGAAACCTTGTCTCCAATCCTATTTAGATCCTATCTAGATATAATCTTGCCTGATAAAGGTGATTGATATCATAGCAAGTAACACCAAAGATCAGGGCAAACATCAGTTTCTAATTCTGTGTGGTCTTGAGATGGTTTGCTCTAAGATATATAAAAGTTTATAGTGTATAAAAATTATGGCTGTCAATCAATTAAAATGTTTAATCTAATTAATCACACCCTTTTTCTGTGATTAATCAGGATTAATCGCACACTTCATGATATTAAGCATAGACCATTTATCTAGATTCAAATGTTTATTTTGTCATCATTTGCTATATCCAGCAAAGTAAACCAAAAGATTAAAGGGTGATTCTCAAAAATCTGTATTTTCTGCAAGCTTTTTTCAAGATAGATTTATATGTCTTTCCCAAAAAGGGCACTTAGAAACTCCAAAAGGACACCAAAGGAGCGCATATAAGCACATATGAAAGGGAAAAAAATCTGAATTTTATAGTATGTGTACAGTGCAACAGAAAGAGCCTTTTTACATTTTAAAGAAGTCAAGTTGCGATACCGAACAGGACCACATGGAGATGCCAAAAAAAATAAAACCTAAACCAACCGCCTGCTGACTGCATGTATCTACTACTGTAGACAGATCCTTTCATTATCGTGAATGTGTGTGGAAACTATTTGAATGTACGGAAATGTCTGTACTGTGCATAAATAGGCTGCAATGTGGGATCAGTGTGTCAAGAGCACTCATACACGCATTATTATAACGGACTCACGCGTGCTTACTGTACGACTCATGTACGCCACCGCAATCGCCTTTACCTTGCTTGCAGTCTTCATCCATCAAAACTCTACTAGCGAGACTGGTTATCCAGTCGAGAAAACGTAGTTTGCGTCTCATCTGGCCATACAGCGGTGAGATGTTGACAATCCGTTCAGTCTCTGTACTTCACACAGCGCGACGTGTGTGAGGGCTCGCGCTCTTCAGAGACAATCACTATGACAGATGTTACGTCCACAGGGACGTGTATTTATTATTTTTTTTTAAATTCCATTTTTGTTCTTGAATTTGTTTCATTGCTGTTCACAGATGTGGGTGTGGTTGAATGCCCTTTGTGTTTTTGCTCTGTCTCCCTTTTTCTCTCTCGCTCTGCTACTCCTCAGGGAAAATCATCACCACCTGTAGCTCGTTTCTGAGCGTGCCTGAAGACCAAGAGGATGTAAGGGCAGTTTACACACTGCCTGGGAACACACTTCTCCCCTGCTCCAGACTGAACCCTGTGCTAGCTTTTCGTGCAGAGACTATAGTTGTGATTAGCAGTGGCTAACGTTTATTTCTGCATGGACTGTTAATGGATGTTGTCCCAGGTTGTGATTGAGCAAAAGGTATTGTGGCTCTTTTGTCTCAAGTGATTCTAGTCTGTGATTAGAGGGATGCTGTAGGGGGAGAGTGCCTCTTTCTTTTTCTATTGTATTCTGTTGCCTCTGTTTTTTGTATAGCAAGGGAGGTGAGGGAAGTTGGCTGTATTTTTCTTTTCTTTTCTTTTAAGGTGAGTTAGAGTTTTTCCTTAAATTGGTTAGTGGACTTTTGTTTGTTATTTTAGGCCTTGCCCTCCCCCGAGCCTTTGCTCCCATTTATATTGTATTCTTTTCTGTCTTGTAAATAAAATTATTTTTGTATATATATCAATGGGTGTCCTCTTCACTCTGGGACAGAGGATTGAAGTATGTTCTCGCCTTTCGTATCCTCTTTACTGTTTCTTTATCTTGTTACTTCCCTTTCGGACCCCTAGACACTGAGGGGATCGTAACAAATGGGGGCTCGTCCGGGATCGCTTCGGGTGCGAGAGGTTCCGGGATATTTTGTTTTTTCAAATTTAGTTGTGTATTGAACCAACTTTTCCTGATCCTACGGGATATCGGTTCGTTGCAGTCCTCCTTATTGAAAGAGATACTTCCCTTTTCACAGAAATCGGACACCATTTCTGATGTTCTCCTAGGTGGTTTTGAGATGAAATGTAATTGTGTTCCCACCCATCAGGTGCCCAGAAAGTCTGACTTAGTGTCTGGGATGGTTAACCTTAGAGTGTGTTCCAAGTTGTGTTTTTGAAGGGGTAGGTCTTGTGTTGGGGAATGACCTAGCAGGTGGCCAGGTTTTCCCCAGACCTACGGTGGTGAGTAAAGGAAATGGCAGTGACGCTAACGTTTTCACTTAGTCTCTACCCATCTTTCTGGCATGTGCAGTGGCACACCAGCAGGTGGAAAAGTGGAGACCGTGTGGAACTTGCTTTCTCACCCTGGCAACTCCTTAATCTCTCAAATCGGAGCAGACTAAGCCTGAAATTAGTGAGAACTGAAGCTGGTAAAGCCCAGTTAAGTGGTGTGCAGAAAATGGACCCTTTCCTTGTTAAGCGCTCTGTAGTGTCAACTTTTGGGCAAGTGCCTGAGGGCCGAATTGCTTGCTTCAGTGATAATGGTGAGCTAACATAGAAGTGGAAGCCCATTTGTGATTTTTATCTGATTGTGACAACCAACAAGTAGTACAGACCACCTTGTAACGTCCTTTTAAATATGACTGTTTGCATGTGAAAATGTTCCAGGACCTTACTTGGATTGTAGTGGTTGTGTCTTGAATCATGAATCTTTGACTTCACTTGCCTTGTGTCAATCACTGTCATTCATGCACTGTAAAGAAAAAACTGTGATGTAATGTTCTGTCATGTGGGTTGACTTGCATTTAGTTTTTCTTGCAGTTTTGTGAAATGACAAGAAAAATCTTATCGGTGGGGGTGTTGCGTCCACAGGGACGTGTATTTATTATTTTTTTTTTTATTTAAATTCCATTATTGTTCTTGAATTTGTTTCATTGCTGTTCACAGATGTGGGTGTGGTTGAATGCCCTTTGTGTTTTTGCTCTGTCTCCCTTTTTCTCTCTCGCTCTGCTACTCCTCAGGGAAAATCATCACCACCTGTAGCTCGTTTGTGAGCGTGCCTGAAGACCAAGAGGATGTAAGGGCAGTTTACACTCTGCCTGGGAACACACTTCTCCCCCTGCTCCAGACTGAACCCTGTGCTAGCTTTTCGTGCAGAGACTATAGTTGTGATTAGCAGTGGCTAACGTTTATTTCTGCATGGACTGTTAATGGATGTTGTCCCAGGTTGTGATTGAGCAAAAGGTATTGTGGCTCTTTTGTCTCAAGTGATTCGTAGTCTGTGATTAGAGGGATGCTGTAGGGGGGAGAGTGCCTCTTTCTTTTTTCTATTGTATTCGGTTGCCTCTGTTTTTGTATAGCAAGGGAGGTGAGGGAAGTTGGCTGTATTTTTCTTTTCTTTTCTTTTAAGGTTAGTTAGAGCTTTTTCCTTAAATTGGCTAGTGGACTTTTGTTTGTTATTTTAGGCCTTGCCCTCCCCCGAGCCTTTGCTCCCATTTATATTGTATTCTTTTCTGTCTTGTAAATAAAATTATTTTTGTATATATATCAACGGGTGTCCTCTTCACTCTGGGACAGAGGATTGAAGTGTGTTCTCGCCTTTTGTATCTTTACTTTTTTTTTTTTTTTATCTTGTTACTTCCCTTCCAGACCCCTAGACACTGAGGGGATCGTAACACAGAGCTCTGCAGTCTCTGATGTAATTAGCCTGGTTTCTTTTATATTAGTGCTGTTTTGGATGGATTGTTTGAATGCATTCGCTTCCTGGATCATGGCTGAAAACTTTCCTGGAGTTTAGCAGCTTAAAATGATCTGATCGCAAGCAGAGAAGCAAATTTGGGTTAAAGGGTTAGAATAGAAATTGTGCTTCAGTAATTTTGCGTTAACTGCGTTAAATTATTTGAATGTGTTAAGGATTGTAAAATTAAATGCTTAGGGGGACGTGTTAACAATGACGGTAAAAACTGTAATATTGTGAAATGTTATTCCAAAAAATAATAGTTTTATATACATCACTCCAGTATTCAGTGTATTATGATCATTCAAAAATCACTCTAATATGCTGATTTGTTGCTTAATAAACATTTATTATTACCCATGTTAAACAAGTAAATTCAAGAAAACTGCATTTTTTTAAAAGAGATTTTTTGTAACAATGTAGAAAAATTCTTTACTATCACTTTTGATTAGTTTAAAGGGGTCATATGATTTGGTGTATTTGGTGTAATGCAATGTGTTTATGCAGTTAAAGGTCCAAAAAACATAAATTTCCACATAATGTACATTATTTTTGCTCCTCTATGCCCCGGCTTTCTGAAACGCATCGATTTTTACAAAGCTCATTGTTCTGAAAAGCAAGGTGTATATGCTGATTGGCCAGCTAACCAGTGGGTTGTGATTGGACGAATACCTCAAGCGTGTGACGGAAATGTTACGCCCCTTAACATAATGTGATGCCGTCTCCCGGTACAACGAGACAAAAACAATAAAACCCATTACAAACAAGGCATTTGTTTCATCCAGTGGGGACATAATTACTGATTATAATGACTTATACTGTCTTTTTACGCATTGCGTTGCGTTGCATTGTGTTGCATTGCGTTGCGTATTGTGCCGCGTAAACATAAAACCATGTCTGCATTTGTGATCGGAGAAACGACAAACAACATGCGCTACTCTACACTGCTCAAAACTCTTGTTTGAATCGTCAGTGGTAAATTCTTTAAATATGTAAATGTACTTACAGGCTGTGAGTCAGAAGCGCCAGACTGTCCTTGCAAAGTTGAAACTCCCCCACTTTATAGAAACAGCCTTTGTGCCACAGACACATCATAGGGAAACAGTCCTCATCCTCCATAAAATGTGCACCACACATCTGAATATTTGGGTTGAACTGTTCTGGAACAGTGTTGTAAATACAACTTAACCACTGATTTTTAGTTGTGTCCTCTTTTGGAAGGCCAAACAATGTAGTTTCGATTTCACAACAAAACACACAGCTTCTCCACAACATGGCGTGAACATTTGGGTGGCATTAACCTTTTCAGTGGTGAGTTTAAAATATTCCAGCGGTCCCCCCAGAGTGAGTTTTTTTAAGACAACCGTTATTTTAGAACGTTCCCCTTACTGTTTCCATGGCGACGCGTCAGGCTTGTCACGTGACACACCGCGTCTACAATAACACTGTATGACAGCTGGATCCCTTTTATTTAGTTTTTCCTTTTTTAGTTTAAAATATTCACAAACTTGCATACCATGTCATGAACAATCTGATATTCCGATTCATAAATATGTGTAAATGAGTTTGTTTTGTCGTTTAAAAACCTTTCTAAATGATCTTGATCGTGATCTGTAATGTGATATGGGCGCCGCCATTTTTGTTCGCGCTGCAGTGTAGAGAGTCCTGTCAGTCACATTTACAGCACGTGAATTCATAAATTTCTCCCAAAATACAGGTAATACGTGGCCGGTGAACTGGGTGAAGAATAGAGTGAACTTTATAGTTACTTACACTATGTGTATCTGATATGAATATCCTCAACGTCTGCAAATTAAATTTGAATGGATTATTATTGTTGCTTCCATAGACATATGCGTGTACTTTTCAACTCTAAATGTATTGTTTTACTAGTATTTATGTGTATTTAAATCTCTGAAACCTAAAATATGCATTATGTGGTTAATAATACTACATAGTTGTGATAATATGACAAGAGCAGTGCACGTCTATCTCTGGCTCATCGCCAGCCAACGCGCGAAACCACAGTTTTTAATTTGGCAGTTATGTGACGTCACAGAACGTTATAAATCCCATATGTGGGACCATACTCCCAGGGGCACGGAAATAAGAATCCCATATGTGGGACCGTACCGCTCAAAAGGTTAAGCAAATCTTCCCACATAGTGACGTAGAGATGTGGGGGCGTGTTAGAACGAGCCGTTTTAGGTAGGAGTGGTTGACTCTTAACTTTCATAAAGAATATCTCTTTGGATTTGAGACTTTAGTCTTTGTAACTTTACAGACCTTCTTTATGCACCAAGAGCTTGTAACACTCCAAAAAGAAAGGAAAACTTTAAATCGCATCATATGACCCCTTAAATGAATCCTTTCTAAACAAATATTGTTTAAAATACTTCCTTTTGTTCTTCATGTTGGTTCAACATTAATTATGATTACTAATAAATATATACTGTATAGAGATTAACATTTATATAATATTTTGCTTGTTTTTAACCATTGAGGTGAGACCTCTGTTAAACAGTAAAATATTAATCACAAAAATTTATGTGTAAGATGTAATTCAATTGGGAGGCCAAAATTACATGTACTAATTGTACATTGGAATTATCATCATTATATCACATCAAGAGGCGGTCAAACCTGAAAATAATTAAAATAAATCTCAGTAGATATTATAAACCCACATGTCACTCAACTATCTAAAACATCTCTCCTGATTGATATATCGTGATTCATCTATCTTAGCCATATGTTGTATGTGGGTGTAAATTGACAGCTGTTGTCCGAGCTTTTTTTTGTGTGTGTCAGTCAGAAAAGATTCTTCACAGAATGCTGGTGGATTGGCTAGTGTTTACAACAACACAGGACCTGTCTACCTATCATTTTATACCTGGGAAGATTGAGGGGAAAGGGGTGAAAAGGAGGAGGAATGAGGGTGGAGGACAGAAAGACGGAGCCAAAATAGAGGCAAAGTGAGAAAGCGAGAGAATTTGAGGTGAGAGTGCAATGAAGTTAGTGACGGGTGTGCCTGTTACCTGTCAACAGCTTGTCTTGGCTGCCAGAGCCGGCAAGGCGTGCATGCGAAGTGTGTGTATGTATACATGTGTGTGGGGGTGTGTGAGTGATGGGTCAGTCTGTGTATATGTGGCAATGCGGCCCATCTCCATCTACAAGGCTCTTTCTTATATCATCCTGGACAGGACAAGAGGAGAAACAGGAGGGAGGGAGGGTTGTGCTTATTTTCAAACCTTATTTTCTTTAACCAAAAAAAAAAAAGTGCTTGGAACCTTGTCCCCAATTCTATTTAGATACTATCTAGATAGAATCTTGTCTTTTAAAAATTGTTTGATATGTTAACACCATAAATCAGAGCCAACATGAGTTTCTAAATGCATTAAGCTGGATTTTCGTCAGTAAAGATAATAAAAATAAGAATATATAAGATATATAATAAGAAAAAGGTTTCTTGAGCAGCAAATCAGCATATTATAATGATTTCTGAAGGATCATGTGACACTTAATAGTTACAGTTACTGAACAGTTATTTTTAATTGTAATAATATTTCACAATATTACTGTTTTTAGAGATTAAATCAATACAGCATTGGTAAGCATAACAGACTTCAATAACAAACCTAATTATTCCAAACTTATGTGTATTATTGCAGCCATTACTGATTTGGTGCTCAAGAAACATTTCCTTCCTTTTGAACCAATTTAATGGCTAAAACCACAAAATGACCATAAAAACAAGAAATATGAGGGAAGTATCCCTTATTTTCTTAAATAAATAAAAAAGGACGTTATGGTGGGACACTTATAATTGAAGTAAATGGGGCCCCTTTTTGTGCATTTAAACGTATAAATGTACAGTGTATAATTTGATAAAAGCACTTACATTATTTCTGATAAAATTCTGTCTGTCATTTGAGCTGTAACACTGTTCAAATCATCGTTTTTATGGCCATTTTGTGGTTTTAGCCGTTATGTTGTCATGGCAACAAAGGTGTAAAATTGGATATGTCTTTACATGAAAAAAGGTCAGTGATGCTTTTCACACTAAAATCATGTTAACAAGCATATTGCTGGTGAAATTATGAGTATTTTAAAATTGACATTATGTGCCTCACAGTAACCCAGTCGTAAGTGAAAATTCATTTTTGTGGTTATCAGAATGATTTTTTTTTTCTCTCAAGTCAAATAGAACCCAAAACATTTTGAAGAAATGAAGTTTTCTAGTGTATTTGAGTTGAGTTAAGTGTGGATGAATGTTGCTGGAGAGTGTGCAGACGTTTGCAGGTCTGTTAAAGAATGAGAGTGGCATAAATCAGAGGAGATGGGTATTGTTATGCTTGGAGTTGACTCTGCTTTAAGACTGAGCTCACTCTCAGGGCTGCTGGCAGATTTATACATGCACACACACAATTTATTTTGCATTGACAGATTGAGCTGAAATATGAAATCATTCTGGACATGGGCTGCACTGTTGGCAGGAACCATAAGGGTGAGTGTGTGTGTGTGTGTGTGTGTGTGTGTGTGTGTGTGTGTGTGTGTGTGTGTGTGTGTGTGTGTGTGTGTGTGTGTGTGTGTGTGTGTGTGTGTGAGTGTTGGTTTTGGAGGGAAGGAGAGTGGATTGAAGAGGAAAGAATCAAAACGAGGAGAACAAGAGGTTTAGAGGATGTGAACAAAAGAACTACAAACAACAGAACAGAAAAGAGACCAAAACAGCAAATGATGAACATGTTGAGAACAAAAAGAGATTGTTCATTTCTAATTCACAGTGGTTAGCACTCTGGCTATTATTATAAAATGTAAAGAAGTAGTCAACAAAACTTTTTCAAAACAAGAAAAAAAATTGCAGTCATTGAGCACTCATCAGATGGAGGAATGATATAACCTGTGTGGGAGAAGACCTCCCATCTGCAGATGGTGGTGTGGTGTGTGATGGTTACTGATAGATAAACATGACAACAAAGCAAGAAAAAGTGCAAAGTGAGAGCAGGTGCTTGTGTTTTTATTTCCCCATGTGCTCTGTGTGACCTAGTTTCTGTCTCCCGTTTATTATGTCATTTGGTTCAGGTGTGTCTAGTGTAATTATCTTCATTTGCCAACCTACTTAAGTTGTGTTCTATTCACTGTTTGCTGTCCGGTCTACTATGTCCCTATGTGTGCCTCCTGCCTGTCCGTCCTATATCTACCTTCTTGTGGATCATTAAAGACTATTTGCATTCATCTTCATCTTCTTCCTGCTTTAATCTCACCATAGCGTGACAGAAGACCGGACCTAAAAGTGAAATTAATGCGGCATGTTTCCCCGCACTTTGTTTTCATTTTGAGTTATTCTAGTCAACCCAGAGCCCAGCCTACCATCACCCTTCTTTGCAGAGCTACAGTTTGAGCCCACTGCTGACTGAGAGCCAGAGCCCACCACGAACGATGAGCCATCGCCTAGGAGAGTGACAGTGCTGAGGATCACCCCGGAGCCAGGGCCTCAATCGACATCAGTCCAGGTGTGCCAGCTGGCTGCTAGACATGCGACAGTGGAAGTGTCAGTAGGGAGTGAGGGTGTGGAGGAATGCCCCGCCAGCTGAGGCTGCACTCAGAGGTTGTTAACATATATGCAGACATGCCCCCTCTTCTCCCGCCTTTGTCTGAACTCTCTGCCTGCCCTGAATTATCTGTCTGTCCTGAAACCACCACGGAGGTCGTAACTGAACTGTCTGTTTATATTGAACTGTCTGACTGCCTGGAATCATCTGTCTGCCCTGAACTGTATGTACAGTATGCACTATACTATAGTGACCATGGAGGTCGTTCCCCTGACGCTGGTGCTCATGGTGCTGGAAGTGGCCTTATGGTGTGTGTAGGCAGCACACACTGTCCCTAAGCCCCCTGAGCATCCTGAACTCCCACCCAGCCTCCCTCTCCCACCACCTCTGTACCAGTTCTCACCATCGCCACCGCTGTCTCCTGACAGCCCTACAGCTCACCCTCAGCTCACCCTCAGTCTGTGCGGTGGGATCGCAGCGGGTCTGGAGGATCCCTTGTCTACGACTCCAGCCTATGAGACCCGGACTCCACCTCGGCCCTTCGACCCAGCGGCTCTACCACGGCTCCTAGCTCCCTCCTCTCCACCATGGCCCATCAGTCCACCAGCTCCACCAGGCTCCATCGTCCCGCTGGCTCTGCCTTGGCCCTCCTGATCCTCCCCGTTGCCCTGGCTCATCGGCTCTCTGTCTCCACCACCAACTGCTCCGCCACCGTCGTTCAGCCCCCTGGACCCTTTAGTCCTTCCTCCACCATGGCTCCTCCCTCCGTCGGCTCCACTGTGGGCTGCCATCATGGCTGTGGCCTGGGTCCCGCCTGGCTCCTCCATGGCTTCTTCCTCCATCTGATCTGCCCTGGTTCCTTCTGTCCCCATCCTGGCTCCTCCCTCCGTAATCTCCACCCTGGACTCTGTTCATCATCCCCCTCCCGGGTGTCCGTTCTCCAGCCAAACCTCCACCTGTATTGTCTGCCTGCCTTCCTACCAGCCCTTTGCCATCCCCTCTCACTATCCCATATCCACTCCTTTGTCCTCCTCCTAAGTCCCCCTCTGTCCCTCCCTTTGTTTCCGTGGCGTGAGGTCATGCCTTCCGGGAGGGGAGGGGGGGCAAACTCTCAAACCCCTGGACTGTTTGTTATGTTTTCTTTCCCCATGTGCTCTGTGTAGCCTAGTTTATGTCTCCCGTTCATTGTGTCATTTGGTTCAGGTGTCTAGTTTAATTATCTTCATTTGTCAACTTAAGTTGTGTTCTATTCACTGTTTGCGGTCTGGTCTACTACGTCCCTATATGTGCATCCTGCCTGTCCGTCCTGTATTTACCCTCTTGTGGATTATTAAAGACTATTTGCATTCATATTCTTTGTGCATTTATCTCACTGTAGCATGTCAATGCTTTTATGGTTTCAGATTAAGTTTTTTTTATTGTTATATAAAGGTGACATTAAAAGTAAAAAAAAAAATTCACCATGCCTTCATTATTTATTCTTCCTGGTTTCTAAATGCCTTTTAACTAATAGTAATAAATTGGCGTAGAAGCAATTTTCACTCAGAAATTACTAGTAAATTTCAGAAACAAATACAAAGAACTGGCAAGTAACACAGTTAAACATTAAATTTTGAAGTAGAAAGACTGAAATATAAAGTTTTGTCATGAAACTGTAGATGGCGCAGGCTGATATGTTCTAACTCAATCACATTATCATTCACATGGCACAGCTAATTGTTTTCTGCCAATTAGCTGCTGCTCAACATTCAAATACTTGGCTTGTGGTTGCTGTAGCAATTGCATCGCGCATCAGAAACCCTCCATCTCCCCCAGCTCCACCTGTATGGGGCTGCCTGCTACAGAGTGATTCATGCATGCTATATGGGGGTAATTTTATATATGTTATATGTGCCGCAACATTTTTTCTTACATGATCACAGCAACATGTTGCGGATGTGTTGGCAGTAGCAAGTCTCAGCAATGTAGCAAATCCATTCTGCCAAGACCAACACATTAACACTGTCATGTATTATTGCTAATCTCTTCAACAGTTGTCATGAGAAAAATAGCATTTTCTCATAAAACATACTCCAGTTATCTTTATTTTCAAAGTGTATGAGTTGAGTGTAGAAGTTCGTTTTATTTATTTGTTAAAAATCACTGTTTAAAATGACATTTCCATCACAGAATGTAATAAAGCTAAATACATGAAATAACATCTGGTGGAAATATTTAAGACTTTCAATAAAATGACAGAATCAAAAATAAGAGGATGTTTGTGCACTGCTGTTCGTGGACATTGTTAGTGGACAAATTAAATAAACAAGTCCAAAGGTCAAAAATGTTGTAGAAACCCCATAAATATCAACATAATAAAAACAAGCAAAAGCCTAAAAAAAAAGCATTCATCACTTGTGGTCGTTTTGTACTGTAAATTATCATGTTGAATATGCCACCCATGAGGCATGCTAGGTAATGGTGACACATTAAGCTTCATGCGGGAGAACACGCGCCGATCACATGCACCGGTGAGAACTGTGTTCTCTCATTAGATCTCTTAATGTCTCGCCATATTTCATTCAGCTGCCGTTTACATTACACGTCTTTCATTTACGTGTAGAACGCAGGCAGGGTGCCTCACTTCTGCTCCAGCTTTCTGCTCATACTCTGCTTTCTTATGTTTTATCTCCATCCTCCCACTCTCCTGATCCCTTCTCTTTAGATGCCTGTCTTTTTTGCTTAAAGTCATTATAGTTCAGTCAAAATCTTTCTTTCTTTCTTTCTTTCTTTCTTTCTTTCTTTCTTTCTATGTCTCTCTCTCGCTCTCGTTATCTCTGGCCCTCCTACAGACTTCCTCTTCCTTTCCTATTAGTGTCGCTCTGTAGCCTAGCAACGGACAGGCTGTTTAATCAACAGACAGATTCAGTGATGATGAAACTCTGAAATAGGACAGGCTCCTTGAAATGTCTCTCTGTCTCTATACAGATATGAGTGCACTTTTTTGCCCTAGTTAAACATTGATATGTGTATTGCGAGTGCCACGAGAGCAGGGAGAGGACAGCGTAATGAGCAAACAAACAAAAACAACATAAACGTTGCACGATTTGTGTAATATTTTGTCAGGTCTAGTAGGTAAAATCCACAAAATGAGTCATTTGTGATTGTGTCACAATCACACATATACTAGCTTGTGTTGTGCTGTTCTTTCTGGCCAGCAATTTATGTTATTCCTGAAACGTCTGAACATATTTTCCTTGAATGAGATTTAACTTTAACTGCCTGCTGCCTGTTCTGCGCTTCACCTCCATGGACAATCTCAGTCGCGCTCGCTCTGTGAAGGAAAGCTCAAGAGTAAATGGTTATCATTTAATTGAGGCTGTTTCTCTTTATTTTCCCTCCTCTTTCTGTCCTCTGTGAGCTTGACTGCAACAAATCAGGCTAGACTAGAGGAACACACACACAAACACACACACATGCACTGCTGGGTAAAATATAGTATTTAGAAAATATACACATTTAATTACTGCAGTGTCAAGAAGGAAGCCAAAGCGCTGATGACTCATTCTATTGGCCTGTTAAGATTATTGTAAAACACTATTTATGAAATGGAGTAGTCATGGTACCATAAACTTCAATACTGCCCAAACAAATAACACAAGATATCAAAACAGATTTTCACACCACAAAATCACAATTACTCTTTGATTATATATAAATAAGCAGTCCATGTTGCTCATTAGGATAAAGCGGCCCTGCACACACACACAAACACATTTCTCTCCAACCCAGAAGACATATATGTCTTATTTATTTACCTTTCACACACTAACTCCAGAGAATACGCACACATAAATGCAAATGCACAAAGACAAAGAGCTCCTCTATAATTTATTGTGGCATTTGTTTATTATTCAGAGTTTGGTCTTGACTCTGAAATGTTTTAGCCGTTATCTCGAAAGGTCCCTGAATCGTTTGAGGAATGTCGACAATGTGAGCTCTATGTGTATCTGTGCCTGTCAGTGTGTTTGTGTAGGATTGTGCGCCTCTGCACGCGTGTGTGTGTGTGTGTGTGTTCATCTCTACCGTTCTGTGTCAGTGGTAAAGTGTGCTACTGCTCTCTGGAGGTTGCTGTGAGCAGTTCTGACTGAAGTCTTCATAATAAAAGTGTGTTATACTCTGTTGTCACTAGGGGCCGCTGTAGAGCATCAATAAAGCCTCTGGCTATTTCTTGCTTTGTTTGTAGGCTTTTTTTTTTTTTTTGCAGGAAAGAAAGTGTGTCACTTTAAGTCAGTGTGACAAATGATTAGTACAGGCTTTTCAAAGCACAGAAAGAATGGATTTTATCTCATATTTATTAGTATTCTTTCTGTTCCTTTCAAACAGACTCTTTCAGTCGTCTGTCCTACTTCACATTTAAACCCTGAGGACAGAGACGCTACTGCTTATTGTCCCAATAGAGACGCTACTGCTTATTGTCTCTGTGTTCCCTGCTGTGGCTCACTGTGTGGCATTCTCAACAAATCAGAGCATTGTCATACTTCACTTCCTCCGCATGCATGAACACACAAATGCACAAACACATTTTATGTCAGGAACCCTGCTGAAAAACGCATCTAAACTAGTTAAAGCTGGTTTGCTGGTCTTAGCTGGTGTGTTGGCTAGTTTAGAGGGGTTTTAGGCACTTTTAGACATCATAAGCATCCAGCTTTAACCTGCAAAGACTTGCTTATACCGTTGTGAAAAATAATTGTAATAATTAATTCATTGTACTGATTGTGCACTTGTAGTGTATTTTATATCTTAAAAAGTATATATTTAAAATATGGTGTACTTGCAAATAATATATGCGATCCTGGAGCACAAAACCAGTCATAAGTAGCACAGGTATATTTGTAGCAATAGCCAAAAATACATTGTATGGGTCAAACTTATTGATTTTTATTTTATACCAAAAATCATTAGGATATTAGTAGGATATCATGTTCCATGAAGATATTTTGTACATTTCCTACTGTAAATATATCAAAACTTTATTTTTGATTAGTAGTATAACAACTTTAAAATATGGACAACTTTAAAGGCAATTTTTTTTTTTTTTTTTTTTTTGCACCCTTAGATTCAAGATTTTTAAATAGTTGTATCTCGGCCAAATATTGTCCTATCCAAACAAACAATACATCAATGGAAAGCTAATGTATGCATCTCATTTTATAAAAAATGACCCTTATGACTGGTTTTGTGGTCCAGGGTCACATATTAATCATGAAATATTTGGCTACTTATGTGTACTTAAAACACTTTCATGATTCAGTTTTATTTTAGATACATTTTAAATCATTGTTTTTGTTAATATTTTACTGTGCTTTAAAGAAGTAAACTTATTTTGATGTGTTGACTAACATACTAAAGCACATGGAAACTACTTGATTGTAATTTTAACTGTAGTATGTTATTTGATATTACATTTAAAGTTAATATAATTTAAATGTACTAAATCGCCAATTCATCATTACAAATGTGACATACAAGTTTCAATTGAAATGGAAATGATATTTAAGTATATTTTAATATAAATGCTTTTCATCACATTCACCAGTACACGTTTTAAAGACAATTGAAGTCATTTTGAAATTACATATAAAAATGTACTTAATTCTTAATTGATCGATCAAAAAGGTCAAACAGCTTAATGCATCTAATATATATTTAAACTATAATTATAATTATAGCATTTTATTGCAATGAACACCAGTAATTAAGTGTACTAAGTGCCTGAAAGGATTATATTGAGTTCACACTTAAATATGTTTTTGTAAGTGTATTATTTCTGTAATAAGTATTCTTCTATGTTAAAGTGTACTTCTTTTTCACAAAATTAAGCTGGTTTAAAATGTTTTTTATTAAGCACATGAGTTTGTTGTGCAGTCATGTGTTTCATTGCTTTGATAACACTTTGCATCTTCTGTTATATCTGTGACACGGTGATGCTGAAATATAAAAGTGAATTAATTGGTGAATTCAGTTTCAGTGCATCAACTGAACTGCTATGGAATGCATCCCAACTCCGCAATCTGCTCAGACATCTTGTTTTGAAATCTCTGAGATGAACACAAAGAGAGCGAGACAGAGAGAGTGTTGATTGAGCGGATCAGATGAGCTGTGTTGTGGCAGTTAGTTCCAGCCAGGTGGTCTTCTGATGGATATGACACCCCCTACAGAGTGCCAACCTACCTCTGTGTCTAAAAATAATGCTGCTGCAGATCAAAACCAGTTCTGGACATCACGGTAAAAATAATCTAAAAGGCAGTGATAAAGAGTCCTTTAAACCTCTTCAGCTATTATCAGAGGTTGGCTTTAGCAGTGTTGACCAGTTTTTTACTCATTGTAATTTGAAAATAAATAAGAAGCAATTAATTTCAAAATCTCAAAAATGACATCTCAAAATGTTTAATAGAGAGGAAAAATTGAATAAAATAAGCTTATTATTAATAATACAATTGTTTCATTTATTTTCTCTCACGCCAAAAACTAACCCATTTTACAAATGAAGCAAAATGTAATGAATTTTGCTTCTGACAACTGCTTATTTAAATAGTATTTAACACTATCTCTCTGACGTATTTTGAACCAGAAGAAAATTATAATAATTATAAACAAAGGCTCATTTTTACAGTCTGTGAAGATGTGTTTCCACAGTTATTAACATCATAAAACATTTCATAAATTTCTTTTTTTTTATTTTTTATAATGAAATAAAAAAGTACTTTTATAACTCCATGTGTTTTCCTACCTTGGCATTAAATTACTAATAAAAAAAGATAAGGACATGATGGTAAATTTGACATCTTTCTCTCTTTTGACCAATGTAATTAATCTCTCTATATTTTTTTCCTCTTTTGTAGAGCACTTTTTTTCTAATGGGTCAAATGAGAATGCAAAAAAATATATATATTTATTTTAGTTTACATAGATGTTTCCCAAATATGAGAACTATTAGAATTGTGAAACTAGAAGAAATGTGAAAATGTTTCCTTACGAATCCTTACCGATTCTTCTTTAACGATAGTATTATTTTTACAATTTCAGTATTTTTTTAGTGTTTATTTTAGTATTATTTGTAATAAAGGTTGTTTTTCATAAATAACTACTCAGTTATAGTAGAGAGAAAAAATAGAAAATATTCATAGTGTGGGAGAACGCAATATGGAGAAATAACAAAAGATGTACCATCTCAGTCATTTAAATACCTAAACAGGCATTTAATTCTCACAAACAAAACATTTCATGTTTTGGAGGCCCATGTTATTTCCTTCTAATTAGTTTGCAATTCATCATCAGCCCACTGCCATGGGATCAAAGGGAGTTTCTTCCATTTCCCTTAAGGCAAGGTACATTTCCTGTTAGAGTCAAGATTCAAGTCTAATAGCTCAACAGTGGATTATAATGTATTGCACCATAATGCTCCAGCCAAGTGTCCATTACTATTTCTGTCAAGTCCTGTGGCAGATTGGATGTTAGATGTTTTAGATGTGTTCACGGTTTTGACGTCACCTGCTTGTTCTGGTGCTGCTCTGGGACACTGGGAGTGAGTGAGTAAACACACACACTTGCACACACTGTTCTCACAATGCTACATGTCCATGAATAGAGTGTGATGTTCTACGAACACACAGCCAGATCCACTGTGAAGTGATACTATTGTAGACCATCGAGTGGAAATGTTGCAAAATGTACAAACTGTAACAAAATGCTTTCTACCACTGCATATATTCAATGTGCAATTATATGAAACTCAAAACCCAACACAATCTCATGGCAATTTGTAACTATTTTTTATGTTTTGAAAAATCGGTGCTAATTCTTATGAAATTGTATGATCGCATCTGCTTACACTAACGGTTATGTTTAGGTTTGGACCTTCAAATTTACTTAAAAAAAAATAATATGGTTTCATATGATATAAGTAGTACAAATTCATAAAAAATCACCACCTTAGGTTTTCTCATGAGATCGGGTCGTGTAAAAACCTGTTGATCTGGAAGATGGATAATTAGCCCTAATATCTGCGGTGTAAAGTATTTGAGGAAATGTTATTAGTTACTATATTTTGTTATTAGCAACATTTACTCTCTACTTGACTACATTTTAAAATAAGTATGTGTACTCTTTACTCCACTAATTTATAATAAGTAATACTCATTACATTTTGCATGGCACCTAACTTTTTATGCAGCAGTTTATTTCAAAAGAGATAATTTTGCCATACAGGGTATTGACAGTATTAGCGCTTATGAGTTTTGCCCTTATGGATAGTTTTCAGGTACGCTTTACAACTCTGCCTAACATTTCATTGAGTATTTAAATATCTTTAAAGGAATATCACAAAAATACCACACTTTTCTTCAGCAAGCAAATAGAAAGTCTGAATTCATTCATGTCGGTTTTTATTTGCTTTTATTGAAATTCCTCTCTAAATTTTCCTTTGTGCTTTTGCTTTTAATGCATGTGGTTTCTCTTTTAAGAAAATAAACTAAATTAAATTATCTGGCATCAATTTGTTTTCCGTGTACTTTTCCCATACAAGAAAACGAAATGTTTCCACTTCACCAGTAAGCCCTGATTTATTTTTTCCTTTCTGATCTATTTCTCTACTATGCATAACTCCCAGAATAGACATAAGCAGATGAAGGCAAATCTGACCATCAGAAAAGAAATATTTCCACTCTGTGAGTCTCTGTTGTGTCTTTTCCTGAAGCTCTGAACTGCGTTATTATTTAACAGCAGAATGCTATTCATTCATGTGTGTAATTACACCATACTGATCAAGGGAGGATTTTCACATATGGGAAACACACACATACACACATCTCCCATCTTCTGCCCCCCCCCAAAGTCCATCACAAATTACAACACAAAGACAAAACTGCATAATTACTTTACAGTGCTTAATCTGGCCTGTGTTTTTGGCTTTAGTTTAGATCAGTGGTGCTGTGATAGATACCAGTGTGTATTTAGGTGCATTTGTTTTCTCACAACTTGGATTGAGTCTGAATATTATCAGGGATGACTTTTAATGATGTAATAATCCATCTGCCATAATGCAAGAGAGCATATGCTTGAACAATTCAGAGAGGGAAGGAGAGAGAGAGTGCAGAGTTAGTTAATTGTTCATCATTACTGCAGGACAAACATGGATCCTGGCAGAACCTGCATGGAAATCCTGTTTACTCTTGTGTCTAAAACACACACACACACACACACACACACACATATACACAATGAGGAATTGTTTCTGAGTCTTCTGCTAATGAGCACATCAAGTGCTGAGATTAGATAACACATTCACACACTGCCTGTAAAATACAGCAATAAAATTCCATTATTTACTCGACGGATGTCCCAGTGAATGTTCACGCATGTTCATATAAGCCTGCCAATCACAGAAAAGAGTATTAAACAGCTGCTTTCCACACTACAATGGCAATTCTTCTGGCATCTCTCCAACACCTTAAATCCTTCCGCATTTTCTGCACCGGCTTTTCCTCTCTCCAAAGGCTTTTTAAAAAAACTGTTTAAACAAATACAGTCAACCTCAACCAGGAAATCCATTGGATCCTGACAGACAGGCAGACGCTGAATTTTTCTGCAAATGAACAACAGCTATTCACATACACCACTCCTTTAGAGTCACCTGTTTAGTCGATCAATATGTGATGCATCTAACAACTTCATGTGTTGAGGACTTAGCAGAAAGACTCAAGTGGAAGGTATTCTTCACTTTCCAGACACTCTTCAGACTGTGGCACTGTGAGGTTATAGCACTCTGAGGTGTTGTGGTTGGAAATGGACTGGTGCTTTGTGTCTGAACTGTGATTGAAGGTCTGAAGTGGTTACAACTGACTCTAGGCACAAGAACCAAATCTAAGAGCTTTTTTCATCCTCAGGGGACACGTCTAATACATAGCCTGGGTACCGCGCAATGCATTGTACAAAATCCTTGTATCATCTACAGGACTGGACTGGATGCCTCAGAGGTTGAGTCAAATTCACATGGCCTGAGATGTTGCATAGGCTGAATTTACTAATTTGGATGGACCTTTAAAAACTCATTTGAAAATGAAAGAATTATGTTGTAATAACTGACTGATTATTTTCAGGTGTGGAAGGCTGTAGTGTGTGACCTGCAGCTGACCTCATCTGTGAGTGTTGACAAGGTGCTGAATTGGCACATTAGGCAATACACTATCCAACCCAAACTGACATAAAGTCTATGTTTCCTAACATCTATCCAAAGTATAAGTAAAATGTCTTATCAGAGATGGGGTTTTCTGTCAGCACTGTAAATACTGTAAATGATGTAAGAATACAAAACCGCTGCAGAATGGCAACTACAGTAGTGGACTTATTTGCAATTAAAATAGTGCTATTATTAAATTGAACTGGATAAAACAATGAAAACATTGAAGGCATTTGTATTATTACAAAAAGGTTCTATTTCTAGCAAAGAATCCTGAAAAAAAAACATGGTTTCCACAATATTAATCAGCACAACTGTTTTAAACATTGATATACAATCATAATATTAGAATGATTTCTGATTACCAAATCATCATATTATCAGGATCATGTGACACTTCAGACTGTAGTAATGGCTGCTGAAAATTCAGCTTTACCAGCATAGGAATACATTTGATTGTATTCTGATCAAATTAAGTTGGTGAGCATAAGAGACTTCTTTCAAAAACATTTGAAATTTACCAAATGACACCTTCATTCGTTTAGATATAAAGCTCATGTGACATTTTACATGCAAATTAGAAATTAACGTTAAGTAGATTATCACAGAGAATGTAATCACATCTCTTTAGCTTGTTGACCTTTGACAATATTTCAGATTAAAACTTTAAATATGACTAATAGGTTTACCAGTATAATTCATTATGTGATTATAAGGATAAAGGGAAAGGGAAATTGATTCTTAACAATTCTTAATAATAATATAATGCTGTACTGAAAATCCTGACAGACAGACAGACAGATAGACAGATAGATGGATAGATAGATAGATAGATAGATAGATAGATAGATAGATAGATAGATAGATAGATAGATAGATAGATAGATAGATAGATAGATAGATAGATAGATAGATAGATAGATAGATAGATAGATAGATAGATAGATAGATAGATAGATAGGGCCTCTAATGGCCTATAACTGTGTGGTGTGTGACACAATGAGGCTTGAGTTGTGTAAGACGTGTCTCTGGTCTTGTCAGTGCTGTCAGATCAGTTGTACAGCTTCATATCTCTGTGCTGTGGTCTCTCAGCTCTGATTTGACCATGAAGAGCAAGTAACACGACACTGAGAGAGAAGCACTCTGAGCTGCCAGTCAGTCTGAGGAAGGAATGACAAGCTGTGGAGCCCTGGACAGATTCAGGTGAGCTCAAGAGGAAATGTGCTATAGGTATTCCCATGATTATTATTGTATGTTACAGTTGTCACTATTGTATTTGTTCAGCTGGTTGGTTTAGTGGTACAGTCTGTATTATGAACACCTAATAAATGATTAGAAAAATATGTTCATCACTGAAAAAAAAAACATTGTATTTACTATGAAACTATTTTCACTAAAATAAAATTGTAAAACGTACGCCTAGCTTTCAATTATTATTATTATTTTATTTTATTTTTTGATAGTGTTTATGTATAAAAATGAATAGACTGTGCTTGATCTGATCTCTTTTAATATTGCATTGGTGAAGAAATTTTATAAACTGGTTTAGAAGCTTGCAATTTTATATAGCTTATAAATTTATATAGGCTAATATAGATTTGAAAATAGCAATGTCTGGCCAGTTTATAAATAATGGAAATGTTTTATTATGAGCTCTCTGGTTAGGTATAAGGTTCAAACACAAGTCCCTATAGATCAAAGATAAATAAAGATTATTAGATATAAATATAGGGAGTGTGAAATGTCATCATATGAAATGTCATATGAGCTGGGCTTACAAGTTCAGCCCATTTTATCATATTCATCGATTACTGTTTGACACATATTAACAAAAGCACTATGCAAAGACAAAGCAATAGTTAAGGCTGTCGTGTTCACTGAACTGGTTTTGATCAGAACACGGGGGAGACGCGTGTGTGTGAATCAGAGGGAGGAGATGCTGAACACTCAGACCCACACACATATTGATCGTTACAAGAGGGCGCGCTGTAATAGATCATCACGCCTACAGCGGGATCCTGTGCTTTAAATGTCTTGAGGTGAATGAGGTCGACGATCTCCCACTGAAAGGATGCTTGTTCAGGGATGAGAAAAGCGTTATCGCAGGTCTCGGTTCCGAACAGAAGTTGTGGCTTTCTTCGGTAAGTTTGTCGATTTTGGCTTTGAAAGAAAGTTGTGCTTGTAAAGTGATGTTTGTGTTCTTCCAGCACACGGGGTTAAATGTTCACTGACGTTCACCTGCCAGACAACATCCCTGATCTTCGAAATAATCTTTCATTTAGACATCATCTAGAGATTTTTTTAAACTGCGTTGTAGAATGTTTATGTATTATTATTTGACTTGTTCTGCATTTATTGCATAGATGCATCTTAAACCAGTTTAAACTGGTATGCTGGTCTTAGCTGGCGTCCTTGACTGGTCCGTAACAGGGAGTTTGCGTAC
The DNA here is from genome assembly GCF_018340385.1 of Cyprinus carpio. NCBI lineage: Eukaryota > Metazoa > Chordata > Actinopteri > Cypriniformes > Cyprinidae > Cyprinus > Cyprinus carpio. Next base: position 11,439,509 of record NC_056616.1, read on the forward strand.
TTTTTAGCTGGTCAAGCTAGTTTAAATATTTCTCCCCCAACTGGAATGTATATTAATATTAGAAATTCTTCCAAAAGTCTTAAAAGCTTCTGAATCTTCTACGATATGGTTAAATTGCCTTTGATGACAGTGGTGGGTAATACAAAATTGTGAAAGTTTTGCAATAGTAACATTTATAAAATAAATAAATAAATATATATATATTTTTGTTAGAAACTCTGCTTGCCATGGTAATTTTTTGTAAATGCCTAATAAAACATTCTTATATTACATATAACTCAATAAACACTAGTTCATTTTGATCTTTCTTTTGTTCATTTTATACTGTCACTTTAATTAGTGTTGCTAATGATGTCTAAATTGCTTCTATCTGCGTTTTTCTGATGTATACTGAACAGCTGCTGTATGGTTAATAATAGATCCACTTTGTTTATGACTCTGGAATTTTTCTTTCTGGAATGTAAGGAAACTGAGGCCACTCTAATTGGATGAATTTCCACTTGGAAGGAGCGCACAGATTAACTGCATGAAGAGACACTTTAAAACCATGCAGATAGAGAGAAAAAAAACACTATTACAATCTTTTATAATAAATAATGGATGATTGAAAATAGTTTTCCTGTGTATTTTTCTCTCTTGTGCATATTCTCACTCACTTGTTATCAACAAATGCAATAATCTCTTGTCCTAGGGGGAATAAAAACCTTAAAGTTTTAGGATTTTGAAACTTTTAAAAGAAAGATTCTGACATGAAATGTTGAAAAATTATGTCAGATACTGCACTGTTCTTATAAGTCAAATAAATAAATTTGTGACACTGACCATGCAACTCTTTGTACGGATGGTCAGAAGCATAAGATGCCCATTGGATAATTTAAAATCATGCTGGATCTTATAATCATCATGGTTTATATGTGGCTTATCATCATTATGTGATGATAAGGATGGAAATTGATTCTTAATTTAAGAGGTGAATGCTTTACGTATTACGATGCTGTATTGTGTCTGCTGCTGCTGTCGTTGATAACAATGTTGATTACAAAAAATGGAATATATTTGTGTTTTTATACCAGTATGATACAACATAATCCTATTCAAATCTATCTAATAAAGGAATTATGGCATAAGTAATCTAAAAGTACTCAAATAGATTAATCTATTAGATTGTATAACTAAAATTTTTGCCATGAAATTTGACTACAGTTTGTAAGCAATCTACCCAGCATTGCAGACATAATTTGTATTTAAAACAAAATTGCCAAAAAAATGCAAAATAGAAGCATTTTTACTCATGGTCTTATATATGCTCTCATTTTTGTTCCTTTAAGAGGTGTGTGTCGTCTTGCTCATGCAATAACAGCATCATGGCAGCCTTCAAAGGTGTGTGGACTCAGGAATTCTGGCGAGCGGTTTCAGGGGAGTTTTTAGCCATGATAATATTTGTACTGCTCAGTTTGGGGTCCACCATCAACTGGGCAGCAACACAGGAGAACCCTCCGCCTCCCGACCTCGTCCTCATCTCTCTCTGCTTTGGTTTATCCATCGCAACCCTCGTCCAGTGTTTTGGGCACATCAGCGGTGCCCACATTAACCCGGCTGTCACTGTGGCGATGGTTGCTACACGGAAGCTGAGTCTGGCAAAGGGTGTGTTTTATTTGTTGGCACAGTGTCTGGGGGCAGTGGTGGGGGCGGCTGTCTTGTATGGAGTGACACCAGCATCAGTGAGAGGAGGAATGGGAGTGACTTCAGTGAGTATGTTTAATCATAGGGATAGTTTACCCAAAAATAAAAATTCTGTCATTAATTACTCACATTTTGTCATTCCTTTCTTCCTGTGGGACACAAAAGTCAGTAGGGTCCAGTGTTGTTTTGGACCCCATTGACTTTAATTGTATCAGACAAACTACAAAACATCTTCTTTTGTGTTCCACAGCAGAAAAAGTCATACAGAATGACATGAGGGTGAGTAAATGATGACCGAATTTTCATTTTTGGGTGAACTATCCCTTTAAGATTTGATTAGAAGTTTACACATAATTAAACTCATTAGGAAAGCACTCAATAGCCCAAATTAAGCATGTCACATTAGTGAGACCCCTAAAAATTTTAATTGGTAGGGGCCTCCAGGAGAATAATTGAAAAACACTGTGCCGAGCAAGCAGTCGATGAAATTCACTCTACACATAACTCACTATCACCTCCTGCAGGTCAATGCTGAAATCTCCACCGGTCATGCAATTGTGATAGAGCTCATAATCACATTTGAGCTTGTCTTCACTGTCTTTGCCACCTGTGACCCCAAACGCAATGATCTCAAAGGTTCAGCAGCCCTGGCTATTGGGCTGTCAGTGTGCATCGGCCATCTGTTCGCTGTGAGTATTTTCTGTTTTGCACCAATAGAAAACAGTTGTGGAAAAGTGCATTGCTATACATGTCAGTTGCTTTCCAAGGCATGTTTCTAGTGAGCACTTTTTAACTATATGGAGATAATATTTTCAATCCTGCACTGTCAAGCACATTTTTAAGCAGTACTTGAAGATCTTTATCCTATAAAGATTAGCCTCTTGAGGTGTATCTGCTTAGTTCTCCTTTGGAGAATTTGTAGCCTAGCTGGGATCCCAAGTGATGGTGTTATTTCCATGCCAATAGTCCCAGCAGAATCTGCAGATGAGGTGTTTATATGAAAGCTCATTTGTGTTGCTAAGGATGTTGGCATGAGAGCGGGATGCCCTCTACGTGCCCTCATGTATTTAGGCCTGGCACTGGTACAAACACTTTTTCAGACCCTTTAGAGCAGATTTATGATTTAAAAAGGCAAACCGTAGTCACTCAGCGCACTCATTCTTCCTGTCTTTTTATGCTTCATCTTCTCTCATACCGTTTCTTTGCATTTCCGATTAGCAAAATGGATATTTCTGCAAAAATATAATGCTGCTTCTTGCAGGTTTCGCAATATTTTTGATGTGAAATTTCCAGTGAACACATGCATGTTCATGACTTATCACGAGAGGAAAAATTTTTTTAGTCACATCACATTTTTTTTATGGAAACGCCGTCATTTTGCAATCGTTTTTTCATTTATAAAATATCGCAAAAGTTTTGCACAAATCTGTAATGTAAATCCAGCTAGTGTTAACACAGGCAAATGTGTGATACACATTTTCTGAAGTAACAATGCCAATATAAACAATATAACCTGTTTCTAGTTTTATTGAGTGACAGGACTGCACAAGGTGCGCTACCAAGCAAGTTTACTATGTCAGAAAAGACACACATATGGAGCTGGTTGTGATGCAAATGTCAAAATGCATGAGTTTACAAAACATGGTATAAAAGTCTTTTGAACTCATAACATAGGATTTAGCAAGAAACCCCATGATATTAAGTCATATTAATTAGTAATCTGCACCATAATCATAATTTGTGCGAAAAGAGATAAAAGTTGTTAGTGTTTTACTGGCAGTAGTGTTCATTTCAGCTGGAAACTGCAATGAATTATAAATACTTTTTTGAGTTTTGGCTTGTTTTTCCAATGTTTCAAAATACATGTAAGTTCATAAAAGTGTAACGAGTTTTGTGTGTTTGTTTCAGATCCCGTATACTGGAGCCAGTATGAATCCAGCTCGCTCTTTTGGGCCTGCGGTCATCATGGCAAAATGGCAGGACCATTGGGTAAGATTTACACAATATCTTCTGCATGTAGATAAACCATGCTCATTAAGTTCTTGCTAATTCCTAGTGTGATATTTATGTGCATAAAGATTGAAGGTCAGCAAGGCCTTTAGAACTGTGGTTCTTAAAAGTGAAGCTGAAAAAAAAATAGATTCAGTGCCAAAACCTATTTAAGAAGAAAATTTTGGCTTTGTTTCACTTTTGCAAAGGAGACTGAACTATATTTGGAACAACAAGGTGTTTATCTCTGACCAAGCACAGACCTTTGGCATAAAGCTTGAAATACTGGCTTAATTAATTTTGAATATATCAGTGTATCTTTACAGTTCTTGGACTGCACTATAATCTTGATCCTGCTGTTGTACTGAATATCAGAAAGGTTGTGATTGCCAGTCCCCAGTGCATGTACTGCAGCTCTTTTGCTTGTGGGTTAAAATGTCATTCTGCTTGAAATATTGCACAGCAGTCAGAAACCAGACAGATGTGGCATTCAAAATAACACTGGTTGGTACATGACACTGGCTGGTGTGCTCCCTACATGCACATATGAGCGTTATGTATCATCATGAGTGGCGCGTCTGAGTGACTGCTGCTGTCATCACGTTTGATACAGGGTCTCCTCACTGGCGCTGTAACATTAGAAAGGTCAAAACATTTCTTTCATGCGGTGTTTACCGCACTTGCAGCAGGCGACACACGGTGCCCTTTTCAAAGTGTTGGTGTGAGTTTCATCAATGAAAGATTTTAGAGATTATGAATGAAAGAAATACATCAGGGTGAAGCCACACAAAGGCCAAAGTGGTATTGTTACACTAATGAAAGCTGCTGGTGATCATTATACTGTATGTATTATAGTTTGGAAATAATGAGATAAACCAAATGAACTGCATTTTTGGGCACAGGTTTTGCGCAGCGCTGTGCAAGGTTGTGAAGAGTAAACGTATCTGTCCTGTGCTATGCAGTGGGTCACACCCACTTCTATTTCTGTCATCACAGCAGTTAGTAATCCAGTTCTGGCACAGTTTTGAAGTCGATATCCTGGTCAACACTGATAACATGCATATATCAGATATATAATAGGATACATAAGAGTAGGACAGATTATTTACTGGGCTGAAATTGTAACAAAGGAAAGGAAAGGAAAGGCACTTTATACTGTAAAATTTACAAAATAATGCTGAGATTTAAACAAAATAATAATAATAATACACAGTGGAAATCATGTCTGAGTGAAAATGTTTCTGTTTTCTTAATTTTAATTTAATAAAATTTTCATTACAAGATTATAATATTACCATAATAATATGAGTGAAATGTTTGCATATTTAACTGAAATAATATTGAATAAAATATTGAATATTATATATTGATGAAGAATCTTTAATATTTCTTATTAATTTTACCTAATAACATTTTATTCAAAATGTACAATTTGAGTGAAAAGTTTAATTCATTGATTCATTAATGTAATAAATTCATAAAATGTCTTAAATATTACGTATTTGTGCAGAATCTTAAATATAATAAGTCTTATTCATTTTACATAACATTTATTTCTCACAATTTGAGTTAAACGTTTAATTCATTCATTCATTATAAAAATAACAATTATATATAAAGTATATAATAATAATATAATATATAATATAATTATGAATAGAGAAATCTTAAATATTATATACTGGAGCATAATTATAAATATATCTTATTAAATTTACATCATGACATTTCTTTGTCATGATGTCATGATGTGTCCTAAAGCTCACAATTTGAGTGAAAACTTTTATTTAATTTTATTTAATTTAAAATAAATTAGAAAAGAAATCTTAAATATTATATATTAGTGCAGAAGCTGAAATAATATTTATTTACATTTTTTGTTGTTGTTCTTGTAAAATCCCCAAACTCACAATATGAATAAAAAAAAAATAATGAATGCACTGAATTGTATTCAGTTAAAAGAAATTATTAAAAGAAAGCCTTAATATACTTTGAATCTGAAATATTTGTTATTCATTTTAAATCATAGCATTTCTTGACCTTTTTTTTCTAAATGGTTTAATTAACTATTAAATTAAATTAAAAGAATTTATTTATAAAAAAAAATCCTAATTCTATATTGGTACAGATTTTGAATATTTTTTTTTATACAGTATATATATACATTAGATAAATTAATGGTTTTGAATGTCATCTCTTTTAGACCCCACCGTGTTTTTGAACAAGAGTTATTGTATTTCTCTCTCTCTCTCTTAGGTATACTGGGTGGGCCCTTTAATAGGGGGCATCCTGGCTGCAGCTGTGTACGAATATCTATTCTGTCCCGACCCTGACCTGAAGCACCGCTATGCTGACGTCCTCTCCAAGAGCCCCTTCCAAATCGACCCGTATCGGGTGGTGGACACAGATTCGTACCCCAGCGATCAAGCTCAGCTCATGGCCAAGCAGGCAGCGATCAGAGTGCTGGACCTGGAGAGGACACAGAAGAAGGAGAGGGAGTCTGCTGGAGAGGTGCTGTCGTCTGTATGACTAGTGAGAGGCACTGAGGAGGAACAGCACAACACTCACAGCATTAATGAGCTCAAAGAGACAGATCTGATCTAGAGTCACACTGTGTGTTTGTGCACAGATCCTCTACAGAATGACTCACAACACTTGACTTTAATCATTAAGAATGAGCTACGAACCGCCTAATGGTCTCGCTTAAAACGCTCTTCCTTGTATGCCAGTCACAGGCCATAGATCTCATATCCAGTAGAATCCACTTTGAAGATTTTAGTCAGTCACTGAACATCCTTTAGCAGATGCACCTCATCGACTACTGAATCAATAACTAAATGGGATTCTCACATCTAAGCAAATGTAACGCTTTTGTTTGGTCTTCGGGTTATTACCTGGCAATCAGGGTTGAGATTAGATCATCACCATAATAATGCAGATCATTTTCCTTCTCAGTGCACTCTCTATGAATTAACCCCTTCTGTCCTTATCTTCTTCATTTCAAATCTAATGTTGTTTAGAGTATTTTACAGTTTTTTTTCTTTAAGGTTATGAATTTTGTATCTTTCAATGCTGCTGTCAGAAATCTATACAACTGCAATCTCTGAATGAGTTTCATTTTCTGTTTGAGCTGAAAATGCATGATTATGATTTTATTTCTGTCTTCACCATATCCCCTTTAAATCTAATGTTGTATTTTATATTTTATGTTTGTCTTTAAGGCCATTAATGTTATGTCTTTGAATGTTTTTAGCCCAAAATGCCGATTTTACTTGTTTAAAATCACTCATATTGTGTCCTCCCACCTTTACTTATTCTCATATTCTCGAGAAAACATGTAATCAATGAAAAATGTTAGTAGTGTTATGTTTTAGATTAATTTTTCTTGTAGGTTCAGAAGTTTTTTGTTTTTTGATACAATCAAGCATAATCACTGTCTCAGTTCTAACCTGTTATAAAATTATGTTATTTCAACCTTATTATTTAACTAATGTGTTGGATGCTTAAAGTTATCATGTTATGTATAATAAGTTTTTCATAATTATTTGAAAATGAATATTATATTATATTATATACTATATTATTAAAGAAAAGTAACTGGAATGTCTTATGGAAGCCGGTTTCACCCTCAACAGTTAAAAAATAAAGAGTTTCTATAGTAATTCTTGTTTGCGTTTACATCTCTTTACCAGCAGAGGGCAGCACATTCTTAAATTGCTGAAAATGCTGAAGCACATTTGTTAATGTTAGTGAGAAGCCCCAGATTTCTGCTGATATTGTTTCAGGGAGTGTTTAGCTCCTCTCTTCTCTGGTGAGTGATCAAACCAAGACTGTCTCGTAGAATGCAGAAGACACGCAGTTTGCATAGTCATTCTCCTTCTGCTTGCCTGTTTCACTTTTATAGCACTCCCTTTCTTTTACCCTACTTCCTGGAGCATGCAGAGTTTGTGTGTATTATGGTCATGAAAACTGGAATTTTTGTGAATTCACTGGTTAAAAAGTGCAGGAATCCTGTTGTGTATGTGTATAAATCAGAAAGGGAGGGAGTGAGGAAGTGAGCACTGTTTATATTTTTATTTATAATTAAGAAGGTGGTTAATCCCAAGGCTTTTGACTGTAACAGAGGCAGCCCCCCACTCTTCAATCCCTCCCTCAGCTATTTATGGAAATTTAAATCTTAATTGCTCCATTTAAATTAATTGGAGAAAGAAAAAACTCAGCAGTTAGTCTGTGCAAATATTTATTTTCCCATGTGACTACAAAGGAGATTCTCCATCATAACACACATAGAAAGCTACCCAAAGTACTGACTGCCAGCATCAAAGCCTTTTGGACTGAGTGTGCATTAATCCAACTTCACAGAATCACAAGTCATTACAGATATTAAACACCAAAACTAGTGATGAAAATTGCAAAAGCACAGTCAGTCATGTAGGCTGCTGCACACGTGAGAAACACACACACAAACATACATGTGTATGCACACACACACACATGCACACAAGTCTGATGCAGTGACAGTTGAAGCCAGGGCCAGAGGCTAAACACAATAAACAATCTGACAATGAATATTCATGCCTGCTCACACTGTGGTTTTGTGTAATATTAAGCAGCCCAATGCATATTCCTGGAGACAAATTAAAGTGATGGGCTGTGTGTAGAAGGTTGTGTCTACAACTTCAAGAATGACACTCTGATCTTCCTGATTGTATACACAGATCTAGGTTTAAGTGTTAAACACAGAGGCCTTCTTCTGCAAAACTTTCTGGCCTTTCTGGAAAGTCTCTTTGAGTGACTGAAATCACAAATAATAGTAAACAGGCATAAAATAATGTTATTACCTGATTTCATTATTTATTTATGTTTAGCTTTCTGTCTCTGGACAGGTGACCTCAACTGAACTTGTCTTTATGACTTTTACAATAAGAAGTTTTCATTAAATTGTGTTGAATAGTAAACAATGCAAAAGTAAATTGTATTGTAAATAAGTAAATTGTAGTAGCAAAAAAATAAAAATAGTAAATTGTATTGTTTATTCATAAATCTTATATCTGCTGCCAATAGTTCATTAACTTAACTTGTAGTGTATAGACACCGTGTTGAATTTACCGTAGTTGAAAATGAGACTGTGAGGAAGACTTAAAGATTTTACAAAGACACACATCATATAAAGGTCGTAAATCAAGTAATTTTCACAGTTTACAAATTTCAAAACTGTTTCATGGACTTTTTAGAAAGACGTTTTGTTTTGTCATCTCAGTATGTATAGCAGTCCACTGAACGCACTGTAAGCCTAGGCTTGCGATTAAATTTAATATTTTAAATCACCAGAATTTCAATCCGTTTTATAGTTAAAGTTTTAAAATGATGAAAAACAATGCCATTTTCATTCTCACCTTATCATGTCAACTTCCGGGATTTATATTCTTGCAGATAGACTCATTCGCAGTCGCGCGCGCGCATACATGCATCACACAAGCACATCATGCGGAAATTCCGAGAAGTAGCCGTTTCTTGGGGAATTTTGAATTTTAAATGGCAAATCAAGCATTTAACACTTTCACCCTCCTAATAATTTATACAATAAACAGGAGCCTAAGTCACTTCCTTAATAATTTAGACATAAGCTAATGTTGATTTATTCAGCAGGGCTAGTGCCAGCAGGAGACCCGGAGGAGCTGAAATGTGTATTAAAGTAGGACAGAGGCAGCCGGCGCCATAATAACATTTGGATAATTTTATTATGGCTCACGGCTCAGTTCATTTCCCCTTCTGCTCGCTGCATGAAATTGTTTGATTCTCACAGTGCCTGGAGTGAACTGAGAAGGTGCCACACGCGCACATCAACATATGCAAACACACTTTTTCGCGCAGTTCGCAGCACACCTATCCCCTCATACCTTCTCTTCTCTCTTTGCCATGCGATCCTGACACACACACGTTCAAATCTCCTTCAAACACTCGCAAATGTTTCTCGTGGCTCTGCCTGACACGCAGAGAACAGGCAGATAAATGATGTGTCTCATTACCGGAGATGCGGAAGAGTGGCAGCACTTGCAATGAGAATGGACTGAGATTAATACCCTCTATCATCCCTTCTTCTGTCAGAGAGATAGACAGCAAGAATTGGAGAGTGAGGACGAATAAGAAAAGAAAAAGAAAGAAAGAAAGCTGCCTGCATTTGTTTAACTAAAGATAAGATGCTGATGGTACCTAAAGTCTGTCTCCAGACTGGAGCGGTGGAGTCAGCCATAATGCTCTGGCCTCAGGGTTGTGTGTGTGTGTGTGGGACGATTTGAAATGTCCTGTTGTCATTCACTATCCTACCATCTTTTCCACTCCCTTTTTTTCTTTTTTTCTTTAAAGCAAGCGTAATGTGTAGCTAATATATAGCATCTGACATCAACGGTCATTTTATCAAGGTTGCGAATCTGAGTGAATATTAAATTAACAAGTCATTTTATTCATGGTGACATTTCCAATACAATGAATATATTCAACAAGTCACACCAAAACTGGTGAGAAATAAACACTTCGGTTCACTGTTCATATTTTGCACGAAAATGACATGCAGAGTTTCCACACCTTTTGAGCAATGAATCTTCATGACATTTCCGTGACCTTCCCAGTTAGTTGAACTGGATAAAAAAGTATTTTACAGAAACTGCGCTCAGAATAGGCCATTTCTAGCTCATGCTATATTTTAGAGCTGCATGGGCCAAACTAGAAAAAAATACCGTATTGATGCATATAATAATTATTTCAGAATAAGCAGTACATTTCCATTACGTTTCACAATCTCTGTTTTAAAATTCCCTAATATTTACAGGTTTTGCATAGCCGTGCCATAGGTTTCAATCTGTTTAATGGCCCTCTCCCCCTCTGTGAGCGCGTGCACACCATCCATTTGCAGGAAGCGCCTGCGGCAGCGTTCCATCAAAACTAATCATAACCATTCAAATCTGCCTCCCCGCTGCAAGATGTAGGAAGTGGACGACTGTTTTACGCAGAAAAATCACCAGATGCCTTTTTACATCCTAGAATAAGAGAAACTGCACATATTACAGCTCATTCTTGTGATCGGTTAATTCACTAGTTGTCCTGAAGTGAGCAGAGATCTGCAGGGGCGTTTGTCTGAGAGCGCGCGCTCTCTCTCTATTTCTCTCTCTCTTTCTCTATCCGGGTCTGGCCCAGAGGGGTTGTGAAACCCCTGGAGCGACTCTCTGTGAATTCGGCTTCAGCTGGGCTCCATTCCTCAGCGCTTGAGCGAGGGGCGCGGACAGGAGCCCAAACGCGGAGAGGTGACACGTCGCTGGATGTCCCATGTTCCAGGTGAGGAGCGCCAGATTGGGCTTTGTGGGTTTTTTCTACACAGAGGCAGTGGGTCTTCAGAGCGCAGCTGCATGTACGCATGTGCCAGAGGATGAGCGCGTTTGGGACAAAAATATTTATCTGCTCCCAGTTTACACCCTGTCGCTTCCCGATATGTTTAATGGCAGCGCGAAGCGACACTTGAAGCAGTTTGCGCGTTGTCACATGTAACACTGTTCTGATGCGTACCCTATAACAACTGACTGATATCGTAATGGCGTCCTCGATTAGGTTTCGCGATGCGCTACGATAAGTCGCACGCTCTTTGAGCGCGAGGCGAATGTGGAAAGCGATTATGAAAATCTATCCTTTAACACAGCGGCTGCTTTTGTAATCAAGGGTTTGGGTTGCCAAATTGCAGTTTTGATCGCAACCAGAGTGCGTTTTCACGCATTTGTTACACTTTTTGAATGGTGCTGAGGATGTTTTTCTTGTTTATTTGTGTTTCGCGGAGGTTGTTATTTTTAACAGCGATGTTTAAAGTCGAGCATTCCTTCATTCTCGTCGTATAATACGGTACAGCTGCTGCACGCTCAGAGCGCGCGAGAGAGGAACAAAACACACGTGCACGAGTTACAATGGAATACATCGAATTTTAAATGCACTGATTGTCGCGTGTATAACTTTATTTCCTGACCAGTGTATCATATCATATAAGTTGTAGCCTATTCTGTTGGCTCACAGCTGTGGATCCACATGCTCCCAGCTCGTGGAATTGCCAGTTGTTGTCCAAGTGGATGTGTGTGGTACTGTCACCTGGCATTTGAGTCTTTAGATATACAGCCTAATTAGGTTACCTGGCCAAGAGTATCAAAAAGGGCATACTAGTGTGCACTAGAGAGGACTTTGCTTCTGTATTTTGTGTTGTATGCTTACACATGCCCAAATGTAATGTATCAGTTGTCCTATAGTCCATATCTATCTATCTATCTATCTATCTATCTATCTATCTATCTATCTCAGAAGGAATAGTACAAAAGATGTCATAGGTGCAAAGTATCTTAAAGATAGTACTGTTTGAAAGGGTACCATCCCAGTGACAGATATGTGATCGATAGATAGATAGATAGATAGATAGATAGATAGATAGATAGATAGACATGGACTTGATAGAACAATTGATACATTACATTTGGGCATGTGCAAGCATACAACACAAAATACAGAAGCAAAGTCCTCTCTAGTGCACACTAGTATGCCCTTTTTGATACCTCTCTTGGCCAGGTAACCTAATTAGACCGTATACCTAAAGACTCAAATGCCAGGTGACAGTACCACACACATCCACTTGGACAACACATATTCACAAAATATCATGCTTATCAGTGCTGTCATGGTGGAAATGTGCATAGACAGATTTGAGCTCTATAGAAATAAGGTTTCTGTTGTTCTGAGAAAACTTTGTACAGACAGAATCAGCTTGTGAGGACAACACAGTCGGCACCAGCCTCATCTGTTAAATCTGGAAAGAGTCTTGTATAACTGTAGGGGATCATAAAGTACAAATGTAATTGGTCTCGTAGAGAACACAAGCATTCCTGTACAGAACACCATCTCCCACTAAAACGCACACAATGGATCACATGCAGTGAGCTGAATTGCTGCCCACGGACAGGGCAGAGTTGCTGAGTTTTCTGACTCACTCTTGTAGAATATTCAACATGTTAATGTGGGCTTGGAATCACCTCAAACACAGGTTACTAATCCTCATGCTGTCTTCAGCGCTCCTCGACACATCCATATTTTGCATATGCGCCCATGAATATGGATAAGATTAAGAGCAGAATGTCATGCAAGTCTTTCCATCTTACTGTCTCTCTCCGAGTCCCTTATGCCACAAACATGTGAAATGAACTGTAGCCTGATGGCTACATCCATCCAACCATCCATTTGATAAGTTATTTTTGTTTAAACCTAAAACCATTTTTTTTAAAGTATGAAATATTTGTAAATATATTATAATTATGATACATATATTTATTATAAATAACATTATAAATGGTAAATGTTATTTATTTATATACAATAATAATATGTAATATATATATATATATATATATAAAACATAAATGCTAAAAATTACAAAAGTAAACTTTTTTCAAAATTTCTCATTCATTAACTATATATATATTTATATATATATATACATTTAAAAATTAAAATTAATATTTAAAAAAAAATAGGAAAATAAATTAAATAAAAAATATTAATATCAAATCACTGATGCTAAAATAGCACTGTCCAGAACACTGACTGATGGATATATATACTAAAGGAGCGGCCAAAGAGGGCAGACAGGTGCTCGATGCCATTTGCATCTCCCTTATAGTGGATAGCACACAATGCTGGAGCGCTCAGAGACGGTTTCTATCTCTTTCTGAGCCATACATACCCAGACACACACTCGCACATTCAGTAGTTACTCTTTTTTGGCAGCCCGGGGCTCTGGCAGTAGGTTCAGCTATATCGCACCTTGGTGTTCCTCTCTCTCGCTCGCTTTCATTCTCTCCCAAGCCTCGGAGGTAGAGGCGATTTGTGATGCTGCGCTCACACTGTTTTTAAAAAGTGCTTCCTCTGAACTTCTCTATCTCTTCAGATTAGTCAGGGAACAAATTACCTGCCTGCACATAAAAAGCCCCTCTCCAATCCTCCGCACAGCCATGTAACGAGCCTGATCTCCCTTTTGAAGAGTGGGCATGTTATTTTCCCTCTCGCCTGCAGGCTACCCTGCCATGTAAATGATTATGAAATTAAATTTAAAACTACACATGTATTCAGCCTCTCTCTTATCTCTATCTGCACAAAGCGCATACAAATCAGGCCGGGATCAGGGCCTCGGCTCAGGACTGCACTTTAAAGCTTTGCTAATTGCTAATTGGGTATCTAGGTGTGAAATGGGCTCTGCTAACGAGAATTTAAAATGTGGAAAGGAGGGTTTCTTTTTTTCGTTTCTGCTCGAGCTCTCTCGCTCTGTCTTTCCCTCTCCTTCTCTTTCCTTTGAGAGATGTCAGTGCTGTTTCTGGTGACATGCCTGTGGGCAGAAATGACAGAATGAGACAAAAGAAGAGAGATCTCTCGTTTCAAAATGGAGGCTCATCCTCACACTGGGATATATGTGTGCTGTGCAGAGGAGAGAAATGAGATACAGGTCCGCCGTTATACCTCGGCCCTGCGAAAAGGACGCTGGGAGTTTAATGATTAAGGATTCGGGCATCTAACACAAAGGTGGCTGGTTTAGTTCTAGCCAGGGGTAACCTGAGGACTCGAGTTACCGAGATCACGATCCGGTTGTGTTGATGTTGTGGCCTCGAGCAAGGGACTGTACGGCAGGTTTCTCCCAGGGAACTTCAGTGCTGCACGTTTGAGGTCTTTCTCATTTGATGCACCTCTTTCAGGTTATGGAGCACTTTACTAATGAGCAAAGACTCAAATCAGTCGTGTTAGATGAGGTAGATATCCAAAATGTTTAGTGCTGGAGGGTCCCAGGAGCAGAACAATGCTATCAGTGACTAGCCGAACACAATGTGCTTTAAAACTAACGGCAAAACAGAAGTCTGATTCTACATGTTCAGTGTCATCTTGTTTATCCGCAAAGTTCTTTTTAACATGACACTCATTGTCATGTTTTTTCAATTTTTCCTTGTTTTTTCAATTTTTACATGCAGAGAATTTTATTCAAGTTTTTCAATTCTCAATTTAAATGAATTGTAATTAATTGCATAAAGCCAAAAAGGAAGAAAATAATCAAAACTCATTTATGAGTCAAATCATGTGGTGCAACCAACATGCAGAAAAAATAAAACAGGAATTTATGTCATTGAGATGACTTCTTCAGACCCTCATCACTGTGTGTCAACATCAATAAAACTTAAAATATCAAATAAATTGACCTTTTTATGACAAGGCAAGGATAATTCAGTTTGTAAAATGTCATGTGGTGTGACTTCATTGATAATTCATGATATAATGAAATAAGACGTATAAACTGTTATATGATGTTTAAAATTATCAAAAAAGTTGTAAAAATATTTTTTTAATTATATATATATATATATATATATATATATATATAACTTTTTTGATAAGTAGTGATTCATGATATTTGTAATATAAAGAACATTTTAAAATATAATTATATAAAATTATATAATAAAAATATTTAAACGTTTAGTTAATTAGTAATTTATGATATTTAAAATATACAATTCTGATGTATATTATAAATTCTAATGTATTACATTATATTATAAAAGATGTATTAAATGCCTATTGAAAGTGTTTTTATTTTATCATTATTGGTTACACCATGTGACATATTAGGGTCATTATTTAAACTTTTTTGAAAATAGTGTAAGAATTTTTCAGAACCATCGCAGACACACTTACTTGCCACTGACTCATAACTTTTCCTTAAAGAAATGTTCACAAGACTGGAAAGACTCTGACCGTATAAAGATAATGAGTCAGATGATCGCTGTTGATTTGCTGATGGATGAATAGAGCTTTTTTCATTCCTCCTCTAGCTTTGAGCTGAGCTCTAAAATCCACTTCCTCATGCGTTGCCTCTCTCTGAGGCACAGCGCCGGAGACAAACATCTGCCTTATTCTCCAGAGCCAAACCTCAGCTCTGTGCTGTTCATACTGAGACAGCAGTTGCCTCAGGGTTCTCACGACACACACAAACACAGGGGAGAGGAGAGAGGCGTGAATGCAGAAGCACTTAGGAATGTGTTCTTGATCAAGGTCACTTATAGAGGATGATCTCGTATTAATGGATGAATGTAATGAATCAAATGAACACTGGCATATTTCGCCATATAGATTTAGAGATGGTGCATGGCTCTTTATCCACAGGGCCGAAAGCAATTTTATACCGAGTACTCTAGAATCATTCATACATGAAAATATCAATGCATAAATGAGTAAGCCATGATGCGATTCAGAGGGGCTCCGTTTACATGACAATAGCCTCTATTGCTAGACGGAGGATTTAAGAGAGAAAAATGAAAATCTGCTCTAACCTGAGAAAGTTTTCAGTGAGCTCCAGCTGAGCTGCATTTGCAAATCAAAGCACATAAATGCATATCAGAACAGCAGACGTTAAATAAGGTCCAGTTACAGTGGCACATGATAAATAGCAAGTAATATGTAAAGCTGTGGGTGAGTCCAGCAGTCATCATTTATACACCCTAATGCCTAACACAAAAGGCAGCCTTTTGAGATATTCACTCTTTTCCATGCAATGACAATGAATTTTGAAGCTTCAAAACAGATGCAAATGCACCATAAAATTATCATAAAATGTCTCATATAACTCAAGTCCTATATTGCAAGTCTTATGAAGCCGCACAATAGCCTTATGGGACAAATAGACAAATTTAGGTTGTTGTTCACTAATAATCTTCCAGTCAGTCAATTTTGTAAACTGGATCAACTGGTTTATTAAAATGAGTCAACTAATGTTCCAATAAGAGCTTTAATGGATCTCAGGATTTTTGGTAAATGACAACTAGATTAATTTTTTCCCCCTGCAAAGTTATTTTATGACTTCAATCGACTTTAAAGATGTGTATGAACACTTTTTAGGTCCCAGTCCTCATTCACTTTCATTATAGGCTACTGTAAAAAAGTGTGCAGGATAGGTACACTGTAAAGAAAAAAAAATGTGTTTTTTCAGTCAGAAATTGCTAGTAAACTTTAAAAAAAGAAAAGAAAAAAAAGAAATGGCTAACACTAAATTTAATGTGAAATCTTCAAGTATAAAAACTGCTTTTTTTCTTGTAAAAAGTACTCTAAATCTTTATTTACAACTTTTAATTTTTTTTTTTCAATTATAATATAAGGTTAGAGTTTGAAAGTAATGACACAGTTCTCATTTTTGTGGGATCTGTTCCTTTTGTGTGAGTTTTCACCTTTTCGAGTGTTGTTTTTTTACCGGCCATCATTGAACACACAAACCCGTGGTGTGCACTTTATGCTGTCAAAATTATTCTTACCATGCACAGAAATATCAATTAGCTCACCACACCTTCATCTCTCTCTCTCTCTCTCTCCCTCCCATCTGTCACATTCTCTCTTCCTCTCACACATACACAAAAGGCTGTATACACACACTCGAAAGTATATGGATGGCCTCAGGGTTAGACATGATCACAGCTGCTACTGGAAACTCCCAAATCAAGTCAGCCTGTATGAGCTGCATAGCCCTTTAATAATTAGCAGGTGTGTGTGTCTGTGTGGGTGTATTAAAGGCATAATTTAGTGCTTAATTCTGCTGCAGTCCCATACAGAGTATAGCTGACCGTTTGCCTCTTTCTCTCGCTTTATCTCTCCGTTGAAGTGCGAAAGTGTGTGTGTGTGTGTGTTTTCATTTTGGGCAATCTAGCTCCCCTTTCTCTGCACCTTTAAGAGCGCGTGCCTGTTCTAGTAGCTGAAGGTCACTAAAACGCACAAAAAGCTCTCAGCTCTGCGGTCCAATATAGCGCATGCGCAGTGCCTCGGGACTCATACACTGTCAGACTGCAATATGGCGAGAATGCCTGGCAGCGGGGACCACTGCTGTAGAGATGATGAACCGGACCCGATGGCGGGGGAACGGGAGAGAGATGGAGGCTCGAGCGAGGAAGAGGAGGAAGAGATTCAGGAGATCCAGATCACAGGGGAAGAGGGAGAAGTGTCAGAAGAGGAAGCCGAGTTAGAGTGGGAGGAGAGCGGGGAGCCCGACAGCTGCGCTGCTGCCGTGGAGACGGGGGAAGCGGTCCTTATGCGCAATACGGACCAGCTCGACTCAGCGGCGGCGGGGGACCCGCTTTTCGCCGCTCTGGACATGGGACCCGAGGGAGACGTGCACCGCTCCAGGCTGAGCGAGAACACGCGTCTGGCCACCCGGTACGCGGTGCGAATCTTCCGGGAGTACCTGACGGAGAAGGCGCAAAGTACGGACTTTGAGAGCATGGACAAGCACGCGCTCTGCAAAGTGCTGCGCTCCTTCTACTCAGAGGCGCGCTCCAAAAGCGGACAGCTGTACAGCAAGTCCTCCCTCATCAGCATCCGGAGCTCGCTCAACCGCTACCTGAACGAGCCCCCCTTCTGCCGCACGCTGGACCTCACCAAGGACCCCGAGCTGCGCAGCGCCAACCTCGCGCTCGCCGCGGTCATACGCAAGCTGGAAGAGCAGGGTGCCGGTCCCGTGGTGCAGAAGCAAGCCATCACGCGCTCCGACCTGAGAAAGCTCTACACGTCGGCCGTGTTCAGCGCCAGCTCTCCGTTCGGGCTGCTCAACAAAGTCTGGTTCGAGACTTGCATGTACTTCTGCACGCGGGGGCGGGAGAACCAGCGCGAGCTCGAGGAGGACTCTTTCGGTCTGGCCGCCGACGAGGACGGACGCAAGTTTGTGTACTTCAAAGCGCTCGGGCCGTACCACAAGTCCCGTTCCGCGTCCTGGACGAAGAAAAGAACGGACACGGACGACGACAACCTGCCCCGCATGTACGAGACCGCCACGGAGTTCTGTCCCTACGCGAGCTTCGTCAAGTACCTCTCGAAGCGCAATCCTCTCTGCAAGGCGTTCTTCCAGCGCCCGCGGGATCACTGCAGCGACACCGACACGACGTGGTACGAGAATAAAGCCATCGGTAAAAACCTGCTGGGCACGAGGATGCAGATGCTGTCGCGTGCCGCCAAACTGTCAAAGACCTACACCAACCACTGCATCGGCGCCGTCTCCATAGCAACGCTCAACGGCATTGCGGGCATCGGGTCAAAGTTAGCGCCTCTCAGCGTCTCTCCGGAAACGGTCAACGGAGGAACGCACCTGCAGCACGTGCTGCGCTGCGAGGCCGAGCTCGAGCTCAAACCGCAGAAGGTGATCAAGCGCCCGCGGACGCTCGTCTGTCCGGTAAGCGTTGCGGAACCGGGGGCCTCGCCGAAAAGACTCTGCGCGCGCGCGGACACTCCGGCTGTCACCGCGCTAGTCTCCGCTCGTTGCGAACCCAACGGAGAGAGTCCTCGTATGCTGCCCTCACAGGTAACGGCGATTTCTTGTCTTTAGCACGTCGAAACGTTTGTGACACGTGACACGGTCTTAGAATAGCGCTTCAGATAGTTTTACCAGCGGCCCTGCTGTCTGTCAATCACATCACACCGAGCAGATTTATGCAAATTAATCATTTGAGACAACCACGTGGGATGTCAAATTTGACTCATCTGTGTGTGTCATTTTGCATGGAACATTTGTCAGCAAATCCCTGATTTACTTCTTCATTATAATGTCAAGTTTGTTATGCTGGCGTATCTCTGGTGGGACAGAGTGCGGTGATTTCAGACTGAAACTTAACTTTGAACTGTGCCACTTGGTCCCCACACAAAGTGAATTGTACGATTTCATTATGCATTAATTTTTGGAATTAATATGTATTTTTGAAGTCTGTTATTAGATTAATACACCTTTAATGTCTTTTTTTCTCACTAACTCCCCGTCTTTATAAACAAGTACATCATTTCCATCTTCGCCGAGGGGCAGCAGCTCAAATTGCCAGCGGGGGTCCATTTGGGGATGTGATTAAGTTCGATTCGTTCATATGTTGGTGAATATTATTATGCTTTGTAAGTAGGCTGCACTAAAACAGGCACTGATTTCTTCACCCTTCAGCATGAAGGTGAGTGTGAAAATAAAAGCATTCGTTGCCTGCGGAGGCATGAGCTAATACTGCACCTGTGCTGAGCTCCAGCAAAAAACATTGACTCCTAAATATAATGTCTGAGATGAGCTGCTTAGTGTGTTCTTCAGCTGCATTACACTATATTAATGATCAGAATTAAACAGTGCTCTACAGTACCTACATATTCATCCTCGAGAGTTTATACCTGTGCTTTTTTAATATAACCTCAGCAATATTGTCATAATGAATGTTAATGTTAAAGATTTTTCTATTTTTTTTTTCTCTTTGTTGTCGTGCACTAAAATCACAGCATCTTAAAAAAGTTTGGGGTAAGTATGTATTAGCGACACCTAGAGGGGGAAGAGAGTCCTGGAAAACATCCTGGAAAAAAATTTGAAAGGCCTTGTCAGTTATGACACTTGGTAATTTCACATTCACATCCAATTATATCATGCTCCCTCCTTGCTAATTAACTGATGTAAAGTGCATCTTTGCTTTCATATCTTCCTTTGTTGCTGTACATGCTGAGATGAGGTGAGATGACTTAACAATCAAGAGTCTGGGTCAGAGACTTTGAAACTTTGGGGAACTTTTTACCTCATGCATCCATTGAGTCATATGCATTATTTAGGCTTATCGTTTTACATATTTTGCATTTACAGGTACACTACTGTTCAAAAGTCTCTTAAGCTTACCAAAGCTGCATTTATTTGATCAAAAATACTTAAAAAAAGTAAAATAATGAAATATTTCATGTAGTTTTTTATTTGAATTTTAATATAATTTAAAAAGTAATGTATTCCTGTAATGGAATTTCAGCATTATATCAGTCTTCAGTGTCAAATCATCCTTCAGAAATCATTTGCTGCTCAAGAAACATTTATTATTATCAATGTTGAAAACAGTTGTGCTGCAGCTGCGTAATATTTTTGTGGAAACCGTGATGCAATTATTTTTTTCATGATCCTATGAATAAAAAGTACCAAAGAACAACACTTATTTGAAATGGAAATCTTTCGTAACATTTTAAATGTCTTTACTGTCACTTTCAAAATCTATTTTTTAAAAAGCATAAAGTATCAAAAAATATTAACCACAAACTTTTGAAGTTATTTTGTATACAAATGTATTATTTTGTCATCTGAAGTTTAGAATGATAGTATGTTCACTAATCAAACCAACACTGTAGTAGCTTCTGACACATGTTGCTTGTATGAAACTCACATTTACAACAAGCCATAAAGAATGTCCATTTATTTGTTTGTTTGTTTATTTATATATCACTCACTAATAAGCTCTGATTTAGCAATGATATGTAGATACCCATTGCACCACTTTCATTCACCCTTTAATGTTTTTTACTAGATCTATAGACCTGTATATATCTAACCAACTCTCTCTCTGCCTCTCACTCTCAAATCACAAATAATCCCCATCCCCATAAATACTGCAAAGATCTCAGCTCCATTTAAACTCTCTCACATCACTACTGCAATGATTAACCTACCCTGCTTGTTTAGTTTGAGCATCCTCAATTCCAGAGTATACTTTAAGTTTGTGTCAACATCTTTCCAATTAGCTAATGGCAGAGCCAGTAGCTCACCCTTCTCTGGCTCCAGGCACCATCCGTGACAGTGGAATAATAAATAGGTTCTGTTCATGTAACACTTGTTTTAACTTAATTGGGTTGTACTTATTTACTGCACAGGTCACTGAACTAGCTTTGTTCTTTAAGGCACAAATATATTACGTTTTTTATACATGTGTTGGGTGTGTATAAATAAGTTGACTGTACAATCTTATTTTTGTCAAAAGCCAAATCAATAAAAGCAAACATTGTCCACCCCATGCTCTATTTTCCTCATTGTCTACACTGCAAATATAAAATTAGCCAGAAAATAAAATACTTTTTTCTTTTTTTTTCTTTTTTGAAAAAAAATGCATGAGAAAATGCCTTTTTGACCCAAGTTAGTCTTCCCATAGGCATAACACCCCATTCAGCCGCTAAAACACCCAGTTGTGCCAGAGATGTTTATCATTAGTGCTTTAATGTGCTAGCCTGGATACATGTTTACTTGCACATGTTCTGTGTATTACCAAGGGTTAATGCTTGTTTTTCAGGTCGCTGTATAAGCCAGTCCGCTGTACTCATTCTCTCAGCATGTTTATTTCTGTAAGACAGTAGACTCAGATATTGTTACTCCGCTTTGGGCGAAAAATGCATTGATAGTGCACTAAGTACACAAGTATACTTAAGTTACAGTTTACTTTTTTCTGTTTTTCATCTTTACAGGAAACTCTGCCCATGGCTGTTTCATTGCGCCCCAGTAGAGAGTGGCCATTGAGATTTAGCAAACAGTTGTTTCCCAGCACAAGCAGATATTATGTCAGACAAAGCCCATGGAACGAGCCCCTACTGATGCTAATGAGAGTGGTGCTACTGTAATGTTGTGTAGTGCTGACAGCCAAATCACCATTAATGCCATAACGGGTCAATTTAATTATTTCCACTTATGTTGCAGTGTAGCTGTCAAGATAGAAATGATTATCTGTGTTTATGCTGTAAACCATTTAGCGCTGTGCTGCTATTCTAAACCCGTGACACATTAACCAAATGAAGAGGCTGCTTTAATTGTTTTGGTTAAAATACTTTCCTATTCTAGTTTAGTGTGCAGAGAGTGCTATAAGCGAACCATTTAAAAGTTGATTCCCAGAAACACTGTTGCCCCGTGGTGTTTTTAAAACCATGCTTTGTCTGAATCACCAAACTAGCTGTTTTCTGGACAATGGACGGTGGGAGTTTGAGGCAAAAGGGGATGTAGGAGTGTTCAGGAAACTTGTGATTCTGTTTGGTTTCAGCTAGTCCACATGAAATCAAAATTGACACCTGTTTATGTAATGCATGCTCCTTTTGTACAATACATCGACAAAATATTCCAAAGAAAAAGAAATTTGCC
This sequence comes from Cyprinus carpio, assembly GCF_018340385.1. NCBI lineage: Eukaryota > Metazoa > Chordata > Actinopteri > Cypriniformes > Cyprinidae > Cyprinus > Cyprinus carpio. The sequence goes on from NC_056616.1 coordinate 11,462,169, forward strand.
TTTGTAAAATTTAAACCAGTGGTGTCCAAATGTTTACAGTGAAGGGCTGAAAGTAAATGTTGCATTATATCCAACTATATTATTAAAATGTTAAGGATTATTTAAGTTAAATGAATGAATGCTTCAGGGGCATGTTTTTTTATCCTCTCTATTTTTTCTGCTGTGTTGTAATATGACACGGCACGACAGCCCAAATCAAAGGCCATGACAGGCCCTCAGCTTTCGCCCATGGGCCTGAGAAATTTCTTTTTGGCTGGCGTCACAAAACCCTTTTACTTCTTCAACCCCTCCCTTCCAACCACTTGACTCCATTCTGGTCCATTGAATTTTCATGATACGATCAAATCATGATGTATAAATTTGATCTCTATTAAAGTATAAAAAAAGTTGATACAACTTTTTTCGTATTTTCAGTATAACTTCTGGTGTATCAGTGTCCACTTTTTACAATCCAATCAAATCCTGATGCTTAAACTTTTTTCCAAGTAAAATTGGTTTCAAATGCCATTTCATGTTGACTCATTTGACCTTCTGCTATAAATATTCTTCTTGAAATTTCTTCTTACCTTTCTTTTTTTCTCAGGAGAATCGCAGCAACAGTGTGGGCATGTCGACTCGGCCGATCTTGGCACATTCGCCGGTCTCCCCGCTGGGTACAGCTGGCATCCCCACACCCGCACAGCTCACAAAGGCCAATGCGCCGGTCCACATTGATGTAGGGGGTCACATGTATACCAGCAGCCTGGCCACATTATCCAAATACCCAGAGTCCAGGTACATTTCACACACAGACACAAAACCATATAGAAATGGAAACCATAGTCTAACAGTAGAGCTGTGACAGTAAACTTTGAGAACCGCTCTGGACTACATGAATAGATCAATGAATGATTATTATCAGCATCTATTATATTCATATAATTTATATTCTTTTTATAGTTTATGTAATATATGTGTGTGTACTGTGTATATTTATTATGTATATACTGTATAAAGATACACATATATACAGTATATATTTTGAAAATATTTACATGTATTTACACGTATATATTTATGTTCATATAAATTATATTAAATATAAATATATTTAATATATAAACTTTTTTTAATATAAACATGCATGTGTGTGTATTTATATATACATAATAAATATACAGAGTGCACACACATATTATGTACACAAAAACTTTTTTTTTGGATGCGATTAATCGCGATTAATCATTCGGCAGCACTACATTTCATCCATTATTAATTATTAAAATTTAAAAGGGTGTGAGCTTTCATTTCATGTAGTCCCAGTAAGATTAGGTGAACGTCTCCAATCTTTAAAAAGAAAAAAGAAAAAAAGAATTGAAAGCAACAGTGAGGAATTGTTGATCCCAGAACCAGGAATTGAAATTCTAAACATTTTGGAAACAAACTGTCCTAGTATGAAATGAGGGAGGTGTTCAAGATTACCAATAAAAATTACATTTTATTTCACTGTATTCCAATTCGTTTGGCAGTCAGCCGTAAATTTCTCAAATGCATGTCATCCTCTGAACGCATCTGTTCACACACAAGTCCTTCATGATGTGTGTTTGCTCTACGTGTGTGTGTGTGTGTGTGTGTGTGTGTGTGTGTGTGTGGCTTGTCTGTGCTCATTAGCTCACTGACCGGTATATTTCTGCAATGCCAAAGAGCATTATTGTCTTGTAGCTGCTGACTGAGTCAAACATCAGAGCACAGGCCAAAAGGAGCCTAAAGCGCTTTGAGCCAGACTAGCATCCTGTCTCACAACTGCTCACATGTCTCACACAGTTTCCGCCTCCCACTGTCCCTTACAGTGGCATAGAAACACATATTTTCCCATACAGTATCAGACGAATCTTGTATAATCTAGTATAGGCCTTGGAAAGCCTTTATTGTCAAGTAGATGTTTCAGAGAGCATTGGAGTCAGTGACAGTTGTGATCCATTCTCCCCTTGGCTACTTTATCACAAACAACATCAATATGACAACGCACTCATCATGGAGCCAGGAAGCAGGGCGCTGGATGATGACATTTGCGTCGTCAGGAGCAATGATAGTCGCCGCCTCCAGCCATGCCCTCCGTGATGCTGATGCAGATGCAGGCTATAGTTCAGGCAGACTGTGCTGACCGAAAGAACTGTCAAATCTGCTGTCGGACAGTCATATATTTTCATGAGCACACGCATATGATTGTTTTTAATGAATATTTTAGCACAGTGGTTATCAAACTTCCGTCAAATCCAATAACATCCTAGCAGCACCTAGTCACAACAATTTTTCCTCAGATTGTTTCGGTCGTTTATTTTCTGCAAACTGACATCTCTTTAAATGCAAGCAAAAAAAAAAAAAAAAAAAAAAAACAGTACATTGGTAATATCATTACTATTGTAGTTAAGAGACATTAGTACGTTAATTGGTCTTTTAAAACACATATAGAACGGATCGCAATGTATTAGTTTCACATGACAACATTTGTATATTTGTATATAAGAATATTGTGGGTTAGTGCAGTTAAAGGGATAGTTCACACAAAAATTATGTATTAATTATTCACCCTCATGTCATTCCAAAGTCCTTCGTTCATCTTTGCAACACAAATTCAGATATTTTTAATGAAATCAGTGGTTCAACCGTACTTTTATGAAGCATTGTGGTACTCATGAACGTGCGCCAAAGACTGACACGGAAGAGAAGAATTGTTGAATAGAGTTTTTTTAGTTTTCTTTGCACACAAAAACCATTCCTTTAGCTTCATAAAATTACGGTTGAGCCACTGATGTCACATGGACTATTTTAATGATGTTCTTACTACCTTTCTGGGCCTTGAATGTGGTAGTTAAGTTGTTGTCTGCAGGGTCAGAAATCTCTCAGATTTCATCAAAAATATCTTAACTTATGTTCCGAAGATGAATGAAGGTCTTATGGGTTTGGAACGACATGTGGGTGAGTAATTAATGATAGAATTTTCATTTCTGGGTGAAATATGCATTTAATGTTAATACTTAAAAAAGCAAATGAAACTGCTGTCAGACTGATTGTATGTTAGAGAGTGAACTTAAACATGAGGAAAACATGGGGAAATAAAAAATTCCAATGAATAAAAAAAGTATAAAATGACCCAAAATTTAAGAAACCTAGTTATAGTTACCATAGGTTTATGAATAAATGTAATTTTAAAATAAATGTTCTTTTGAACTTTCTGTTCATAAGTAATCCTAAAAACACAGAAATATTAAGTTAACATTAAAATATCAAACTTTTAAAAAATTAATAACAAGAAATGTTTCTTGAGCACCAAAAACATAAAAAATAAATAAAATAAAAAAACCTTTTGAACTCCAAACTTTGAGTTCAAATTTTTTAACTGTGTGTGTGTGCGTGTGTGTGTGTGTGTGTGTGTGTGTGTGTGTGTGTGTGTGTGTGTGTGTACCTGGTATTTTTTTTAATCTAAAAATGCAGAAAGTTTTATGTGAGGTAGGTTTAGGGTACAGTGTAAAAACCATTAAAGTGTCCCCATAATGATAGGAATAGCAATAGTGTGTGAGAAAAACCTTTCATAAGAAATCAAATCATTGTTGTTGTTTGATTGCATCTAAATATTTTAATATCTGTCTGTTCCTCTTACAGGATTGGTCGTTTGTTTGATGGCACGGAGCCCATTGTATTGGATAGCCTGAAGCAGCATTATTTTATAGATCGGGATGGACACATGTTCCGCTACATATTAAACTTCCTCAGGACCTCAAAACTGCTCATCCCAGATGACTTTAAGGTATTTAAATCTTACTCTGCATTATTATTGATATCATATTTTTGAAAAATAAATAAATAAATGAATAGTTCACCAAAAAATTTACATAACAGGGGTTGCTCCAAACCCATGCTGTTATTTTTTTCATGAAACACTGAAATAAATGTACTTTGAAGAATCACTACACATCTCTTGCCATACAACAGTTTATATTGACCAGGAGCTGTCCAAAAAAATAATAAAAGTACCGTAACAGCCATAAACAAAGACTGAATTTTCATTTCTAGGTGAATCATTCCTTAAGTACCAGTTGTGCCATCTATCTGTGTATCTGTGTGTAGGATTACTCTCTGCTGTACGAGGAGGCCCGATATTTCCAGCTGCAGCCTCTGCAGGCTGAGCTGGAGCGCTGGCGTTCGGAGCAGGACTCTAGGTACACATCACGCCTGTGTGAGTGTGTGGTAGTGCGCGTGGCCCCCGAGCTGGGAGAGAGGATAACGCTCAGTGGTGACAAAGCCCTCATCGAGGACATCTTCCCAGAGATAGGAGACGTCATGTGCAACTCCGTCAACGCAGGCTGGAACCATGATTCCACTCACGTCATACGCTTTCCTCTAAACGGATACTGCCACCTCAACTCTGTACAGGTGGGTGACACCTTAAACACCACTCACACACCAGCCAATACCAATTATTTATTTATTTGTATAATAAATATAAATGTTTAGGAAGTATTGATGACTTTTTTACAGATTTTTGAGAATTCACGAGCCATGCAAAGTCAAAAATGTCACACAAAAATATGGTACAGCTGTCCTGGTATCATGATGAAGTAAAAAATTCTCATTAAAGAATGAAATTATTAAAAAGAAAACCTTAAGTACACTGTAAAAAATTAGGATTCTTTTTTTAAGTTACTATTTATTTTTTTACACAATAAATTTTTTTTTTTTCTTAGGGAAAAAAAATGTTTAATTTAGCTTACTCACTTTACAAAACTAATAAGATATACTGTATAATCATATTAAGCTGAATAAAGTGAAGTTTTAGTTTTTTATTTAAACTTTTTACTATACTTTTTGTCTTTTAAATAATGATCAAGAAGTGTACACTTGCATGTATCTGGAAAATATATATATTTTTTTACTTGATGGTTACACCACATGTAACCACTTCAAAATGAAATCTGCAAGTCTTTTAAAACAACTTCATCCAGAAACATCAGCTGATTTTGTATTAGAAACTACAAACACTGGCACATGATTCATGTCAGGAATGAATGTACAATATGAGCTAAATTTTTCCTATACTGTGCTCTGTAACCATTTCATACTGTGTGTGTGTGTGTGTGTCTAGAGGCTGTCTAATCCTGTTTGCTTATTAAATCTTTTGGCCCCTGGCACTTGCCGTCACACTAATGGAAGCAAGAGATTGAGAAAAGTAGAAGCAGAAGATGGGAAAGAAAAATCAGAGAAAAAGAGGGTTGAAAGACAAAAGCATGATGGAAAGTCACACAGTGGAGACAGACAAAAACTTTGACCTGTAAGTGAAAGTTTGGAGGGGGGAAAAAGACCAAGAAAGAGAAAGATGGTGGAAAACTGTAGATGTAGGGAGGTAGTGAAGGGAATTTTAGTGACGCAGTGCTGGAGAGGAAAAGAGGAAGGGACATCCTTAAGGCACACTACTAGAATGTGATCTCACAGTTCTGTGGAGCGAATATCTGCAGGACTGGAAGAAACAGTGAGAGAGAGAGAGAGAGAGAGAGAGAGAGTGAGAAACAGACAGAAAGAAAGACAAGAATAAGCCAGTGGTTTAAGTATCTCATTTTGTTCAGATGAGAGAGCTGCTGGACAGATGGTTTATAACACTAACTGAAGACAACAGTGATTTTGTGCCAGGGGTGTTCAATTAAAGGGATAGTTCACACAAACATGAAAATGGTCACAATTTACTCATGTCATTCTAAATCCATATGCTGCTTTTCTCTCTCTCTCTCTGTGGGACACAAAAGCAGAAATTTGAAGAGTCTTCACACTGTTCTTTTTAAACAGTGATTGTTTATAGTACTTCTTTAAAGGGATAGTTCACACAAGAATGAAGATTCTGTTATTAATTACTCACCTTCATATCATTCCAAACCCGTAAGATCTTCGTTCATCTTTGGAACACAAATTAAGATATTTTTGATGAAATCCGAGAGCTCTCTGACCCTCCATGTATAGCAGCGCAACTGACATGTTTAATGCCCAGAAAGGTAGTAAGGACATTAAAATAGTCCATGTGACATCAGTTATTCAACTGTAATGTTATGAAGCTACAAGAATATTTTTGTGCGCAAAGAAAACAAAAATAACAGCTTTATTCAACAATTTATTCTGTTCCATATCAGTCTTCAAGCTCCACGTCCTTAGCAAGTATGTACATCCCAACAAGTAAAGCATACTGCAATTTTTATGCATTTGAAACTCAAGCTGTATAAACACATTTGTCAACACAACCTATTCAGCAAGGATGCATTAAAATGATCAAAACTAAGCAGCACAGCTGACTATTTTTAACATGACTTGAGCACCAAACCCCAGGATATTAGAATAATCTCCGAAGGATCATGTGACACTGAAGACTGGAATAATGGCTGCTGAAAATCCAGCTTTGCCATCACCGAAATAAATTACATTTTAAAATAATTTAATCAAATAAATGCAGCTTTGGTGAATATAAGAGACTTCAAAACCATACTGACCCCAAACATTTGAACACTATGTATATTAATGGTTAACTGTTGTGTAGAATATGAAAGGATAATAATTTTGTGTGTGTTTGGGAATTTTTTTGTTCGTCAGGTTCTGGAGCGACTGCAGCAAAGAGGTTTTGAGATTGCTGCTTCTTGTGGAGGTGGTGTGGACTCAACGCAGTTCAGTGAGTACGTTCTGAGGAGAGAGCTCAAACGAAGTCACCGTGGGGTCACGACCTCCGTCATTCGAATCAAACAGGAACCGCTGGATTAGCTGCCCACTCTCACTAACAATAAACTGGATATGGTATTTTTAACTGAATATAAGGGATGTTTTGATTTATGTTGTAATCCTCCGAGACATTTTTTCATTGATACTGTCCCTAAATAAACCGTTTCAAATAAGGAAAAATAATGTTGAAATTCAAACGGGAACTTTTTCTGAACGTCTCTGGCTTACTGAGTGGTCTCCATTTGATTCTCTGTGTGAAGGTTTGTATTAAAACTTCAGGACTGCCAGACTGCACTTTTGCTGGATTTGTCTTCATCATGACAGCTAGGAGTGGAAGAGGCTAAACTAATGTTACACTTTATATATGACATCCTGTAAAGAATTTCAGCTGCCACACTTATTTAATAAGCTGTTTGAAGAATAATTTATGTTGCTAATCTTCAAGTGTTTCTCTCATAAATAGCATATCACACCAGAGAGGAATAGCAGCTCTAATTAGAAAAATACACACACTTATAAAGGATAAATCACAGCTGTGGGTTTCTAAGGGATCTTATAACGAACCCTCCTTTTGTCAAACGCAGTCATGAAACTGAATGATCTGAAAGATTTCATTAAAAATATATTTCTTTCCCCAACTGTTCTTCATTTTTTATCATTTTAACAGACAAGTTCAAATACAAAACTGTCAAGCCAATCTGACGAATTTATGCTGTAACTTGCAGTACTTTTTTCTTTTAAATACTACACACAAAAATGAAGATTGATTTTTTTTATCTTAAATTTACAGTGTCTGGCTACACTTAAAACTGGTTTATAATCCATGAAATTAAAGTTTAAGAATGTAATGTGACATTGTTAATAAAAGTTTTGAAAAATCACCAAGACTTGTTTATTAACATGGAAAATATGCCTTCAACATAACGCACACGTTTCAAGGGTTTGTCTTTAGACTTTAAGCGAACAACACTGTCATTAAATTAACTTGTATTAATAAATGAATGCAAAGGTGACAGGGGCTCGGGGATTTAACAGCTTAGACAAGCTAGATGTCCTTTTGATAATGATGTTTCATTCCTGAATTAACTCCCAGGCGCTCATTGATTAAAACCAAATGGCATTCAAGTTAGCATTTTATTGGTTGGATCTATTGAACCAATAAGCCCTTGATTGAACAAGTCAAGTAAAATTTTTGAATCTAAACGAGATCCGGAAAGGCACTGAACGACGCAACTCATTCATAAACGCTTGTTTCCCGTCATGAACGGCTAGGTACTTTTAGTAAATCGGTTGAGTGATTCACTGACACACACACACACACACACACACACACACTCGCTTGTCGCCAGCTGCTGCATATAGGAAGAGTCGACGAACGAACCGATGAATCATGAATAGTTTTGATGAATTCAAATGATTCGAATCCTTCGAATGAATCAAAAACTCCACCTCCAACTGTTAAAATGGCGAAAGTTGTATATTCGTCACGTCGCCTGCGTATTTGTACACATACATTTGATTATTCGACCATATAGATGGAAAAACGTTTCAGGTTTATTCTCTCTACCAAATTATTCAATCTGTTCAATACATCGTCAAAGAAGACTAAATAATGTCGGAAACATCGGGTTTGGATAAATTAGACAATGATCAGTCTCGCGCGCCAACAGAAAACGAAGAAAACAACAACATCGCGCAAAAAAGCAACATTGACGTGTCTCTGGAAATTTCACAAACCACATTTGAGAAGAAAAAAGAGGCGTCAGACTCTAATGCTAACACCTCTGAAAACAGCAAACCAGATTTAGCTTCTCCTAATGGGGAAGGAGAGCAGCCAAAACCAAAGACAGAGACTGATTCATCAAACACTGCTAGTCAGCGGCCTGTAACAGTTCTGAGCTCAGCCTCATCTGAAGCTGCTCCAAAGGTCACAGCAGGCCCTGCACAGATCAGATCCACCACACCAGTGGTTATAGGGGCCAGGGTGGTGACGACTAATGTTCAGGGACCAGGGGCCACCAGTTTGGCACTGGCTCCTCAGCCTGGAAGGGCCTCTGTTAGCTCCGTGGCCATAAGCCAGCCCAGGGTCACCACACTGACCACAGCCAAAGGTGCAGTCGTGACATTGCCAAGGATTTCCACCCCATCACAAAGTGTACCACTGACACGCACCCCTCAGACTGTGCCACTGCAGCTGCCTGCCAACTTCCAGGTCCCCCAAGGTGAGTTAACGTGTGGATTCAGGATCCACTGTTTCATTTCTTGGTCTGTTAGTGTATTCTAACTGTAATACTTTACTTAAGCATCAAGCCTAGTTATCAGACTTGGCGATGTCTTACTCTCTCTCCCCTGCCTCTGAGGAATGGTGTTAATCCGCAGTGACAGCGGGCAGTTGATGTTGGTATCTCAGCAGGCTCTGGCCCAGGCTCAGGCTCAGGGAATGCTGCCAAAACCAGCCAGTGCCAGTGCCTCTGCTATAGTTAGACCCCCATCCTCACAGGTGTGTTATTTCGGTCGCTTATTTTTAATACTGGGAATAGAAACAAAGATCCAGTGAGATAAACACATGATATTCAGACTGTGGTCTTTGAGCCCCCAGTCTCACCAGAGGGACAGAATTGGGTCAGTGGACAATTTTCTTGTTTTATGCATATGCAGTTTTCAGATTATTATTTTTTTTTAATCTTTTTTTTTTCTTCTTCAGATTTTACGTATTAGGCTATATGATTATGTTTGGTCATGAAAAGCGTCATACTAATACATAATATAAAATTGTATATATTCATTCATATTTTAAATATTAGCATTTGTCTGAAAATATATATATTTTTAATATTAGTAATAATAATTAATAATAATAATTAATAACTAATAATTTTAGTAGAATTATATATTAATTATGGAATATATTTTAATTGTGTAAAAAATACATATTTAATGCAAAATAAAAAAAATTAAGATAACATTTAAATTTATTATGGTTTCTTACACAGTATAAAAATAAAAAATAAAAAAATGTCACAATGTGTGTGATATAAAATTAGAAATGTGAGTAGAAAAGTCAGAATTGTGAGATATAAACTTGCAACTGCAAGAAAAAGGCCAGAATTGTGAGAGAAATAGCAGTTACCTTTTACATTTTTCCATGTGTAGCAAAACAATTTACAAACAATTAGAAGTCAGAATTGTGAGAGAAATAACCATATATTTTTTTTTATAAATCTTGTGGGTAAAATAGGCTAATTATGAAAAGTGGTAATTATGTTGGAAAAATCTAGTCTTTAATACTTACTATTTGTTTGCATATAAAAACATGAAGCAGCCTCCTCTCACAAAGGAAGTTATCCATATTTGGCAGTTACTGACATTACCAAAAGCTTGGAAAGCCATCCTATAAGATATCTTACAAGCCTTTGATTTATAATGGAAACGCACCACTTTATTTCATATATCTTTTTGTTTTTTACAGGCAACTGTAACCACTACACCAATCATCAGAGTTTCTTTCCCACCTTCCAGTGCATCAGCTACTACCAATATTAAACTTAACCCCACTACAGGGACTGCTGTTCAGAAACCACCCACCGCTACAGGGACTGCTATTTTCACACCATCATGTACAACAGGAGCTACCATCATTAAACCAGCCGGTGTTATAGGGACAGCCATCAGGAAGCCCAGCTCTACCGTGGGGCCTGTTATCAAAGCCAGTCAAATGACTCCAAACAGCAGCACACCGGGGACCTTTAACCAGAGGACTAATTCTGTCACTGCAACTACCATAATTAATACCTCTGCTGTAAAGGTATTACTCACTTTGGCTGCATCAATTATTGATCCAAACAACAAAACAAAAATAATGATTCATACTCTGACTTCAGGGTAAGATGTTGACTGAAATGCATTGTTAGCTTTCCCTCGGTGATTTAAATAGAAATGTAGGTCATTCAGTGTTGCATTCATCTACCTAATCATGTCTGTGCTTCATTTCCTCTGCAGTCTGTGGGCAAAGGTGCTCTCTCCACCCAGGGTAATGCCCCACGTACAGTGTCTCCTAATGTACCAGCCAGATCCAGCACAAACACATCATCAACCCCAGTCACTGTTACAGCTGTAAGGATACACAAATATTAATCCTGGAAAGCCTGATATATGATACAATATAATAAAAAAAATATATATATATTTTTTTTAAATCTTTATAATATATATATTAGGGCTGTCAAATGATTAATCACGATTAATCACATCCAAAATAAAAGTTTTGTTTACATAATATATGTGTGTATACTGTGTATATTTATTATGTATATATAAATACACACACATGCATGTATATATTTAAGAAGAATATGTTATGTTTATATATTAAATATATTTATATATAATATACAAAATATAAGAATATAAATATATAAATGTATATACATGTAAATATTTTCTAAATATATAATTTATGTGTGTGTATTTATATATACATAATAAATATACCCTGTACACATACATAAACTTTTATTTTGGATGTGATTAATCGTGATTAATCATTTGACAGCCCTAATATATATATGTATATGTATATGTATATGTATGTATATGTATATATATGATGTGGTACATCAGGCTTTTATGGTTTATATAGTATGATATAAAAGAATATGGAGCTTTCTGAGTTTTATGTACACAAAAAGTATGCTGAAATTTTGATTGCTTGTAATGTAAATTTGTGATATTTTTATAACGATGTAGCATATTTCTTGCAGAAAAAGCTTATAAATAAGTTTTCACTCTATATCTCCCTTTGATATTAGATATTTAAATGCTCTGTTTTGTAATCAAAAGCTCTGTAGTTTAAAGCATGGGGCAGAACATATAGTGCAATGCAATACTATGGTGATTGAGAGAAGAATAAATAAAGATTCCTCAAAAGCCTGACGTAACATATTTGATATGCACATAACAAAAAGGTATGGATAATCAAATTAGTTGCTTCAGTCCAGTCAGTGTTCATCTTAAAATGTTACTAACAATACAAGGTATTCCTCTTTTTACTTTATGAAAAGTAGGGTTAAAATTTGGCCAATATGGAAAAGCAGATAATTATCTAATTATTTTCTTGTTATGTCTGATAAATGGCAGATATTAAAATGTTGTACTTTTTTTGGTCTAAATAATCTAAAATAAAACACTAAAAACTTTATTCAGTTGTTTTAAAAGTGAATTAAGGCACCACAACTTTATAATGTACAGTATTAAAAATGAATTTGCTAAAAGTTGTGTTTTCAAAAATTAACTGAGGTTAGGAGATCTAAAAGTACATTTTGATATTTAAAATTAAATATCCAATATTAGCTGTTATCAATATTTTTTAATATTTTCACTATGTGCATCACAAAACTGATCATGTTTAATTTTCTTTGTCATCAGGAGACCTTGGAGAATGTGAAGAAGTGTAAAAACTTTCTGGTCACTCTTATGAAGCTAGCATCGAGCGGCACTCGCTCGGCCAACATGGCTCAGAACGTCAAAGCTCTTGTCAAAGCCCTGCTGGTATGATGTCACTTGCTGTTTTAAAATCAATATTTTAGAATACGTTATGTTTTTTAAAGGGGTTTTGTTTTGTTCTCTAGGATGGGAAACTAGAGGCAGAGGAGTTTACTGAAAAACTCTATATGGAGCTCAAATCATCCCCTCAGCCGTATCTAGTGCCTTTCCTGAAGGTGAATGCAGTTGAAACTCGTTTAGATATTACCAGCAACTTCAGCAAAGTCATATGGGTATATATGAGGGTACTGACCTCATTTCTGACCTGATTTTAAGACGAAATCTATTATCAGACCTTCATAGCTCATGTATGAATGAGACGCGACCTCTTTGGTATGAGCTAAATTAAAGAGACATACAACCAGAGATGCTGATGTATTAATTCTTTCAGAGGAGCCTGCCAGCTGTCCGTCAGCTCACCCCAAACTCACAGCTCTTCATTCAGCAGTGCGACCAACTCAAGCCCTCAGATTCAGCACCAACCAAGGCTGCAAACCAGAAGTCCACTGCGTCCGTCAGCTCCTCCCTCAAGCTCAACCAGCCAACCAGAGCGGCTCAGTTGGTAAACCCCGGCCCATTTTTAGTCCCGGCAATGTAATTCATCATGATGATTTCAGGGGTTTGCCTATATGAAACAACGGAAGAGTAATTTGATAATAAGGAAAACAAATGATCATTCAGTGGTGGTGTTTTCACCATGGAAACAACTCTGGATGTGCATTGTTTTAATGTTAATCTGCAGGTATGATTTCTCTATCAATAGTTAGAATACCATATGGTGTCTGGAATTCAGGTGTGTGTGTTTGGGGATCCTGAATACACTGGTTTGATGTTTTATGTAATAGTAGACTGTCTGTCTGTGTGTTTGTGTGAGAGTGAAACACTCTAATTTCACACTGCCTCCTTCCCAGCGCACTGGTTCATTTTTATGACAGCCTCTCTTCACTTTGTCTTCATTTCCTGGTTAACTCCCCACCGCCCACGGTGTACAGGCTAATTCACTTAAAACCACCAGTATCCCACAAGCCCAAGCAGAGCCAAATTAGTTTTACACTAGAGACAAAGATGCATGAGTCTTTCCCCATTTCTTACCAGGAATGTCATGTTATCATATTCAAATAATGTCATGATTTGTTTTTCTGTAATCTAATATCACCATTTTATTGGACGTCTTGATGGATTTCCACAGAAATACAGAAGCTCATTTCCCATATACCTGAATAGACTTTAGAGGTTTTGATTACTTCAGAATCAGAAAGTTCTCTGAGGGTTTGCGGAAAGTGCTCCTGTCTAAAATGGTTTCTACAATGTCCTCGAGGTGGACTAAACCCAGCATACCTTCTTTGAATATTTTCATATACATAATTCTTGCATCTTTGCTGTATTTATGTAGAAATGCTGTCTTCGTATTGATTTTGTTTTTATCTTGTCAGGTGATCCAGCAACCTAAAGGAGTAATCGTCAAACAGTCTTTAACATCGGCTCAGACGGGTTTACCTGCACAGAACCAAACTCAACCCAAACAGATACTCATTCAAAGCAATGCTCACCCAGCAGGTATAAGCTATAGTTTCACCATTCAAAAGTTTGAAGTCAGTACAATGTTTTTGTGTTTATTTGATCAAAAATGCAGTTAAAACAGTTCCAGGTCCCGTTTGAAGTTCCATTAGCGTCTGGCAACTGAATATACTGGAGATTAGTTTTTTTTTTTTTTTCTTGAAACGCTCCCAACCAAGCAACTGCAGTTGATTGGATCATCTTAATTATTGCCCTGATGGTGGAAATGGGAATTTTTTAATACTTTAGCTATTTTCTCACAGCCACTTTCTATTTTGTAAAGTTCAACAATCTTGTGTAGCTCATCCGTACTCTATTCTTCAGTTTTACTCTTTGTGATGGATAATTAAGGGAGTTTGGCCTTTGTGTAACCTCATATTCATACTCCTGTTAAAAAGGAAGTAATAGTTGGTCATTTACATATACAATATGGGAATGGGAATATAGTTTATACAGATTTTATTCATAAAAAATGTCTAGGGGTGCTAATAATTGACCAACATGTATTGGAGGAAAACCATTTATTTCATAATGTAATCCCCTCATGTTAATGTTAAAATTGAACAATATTATTATTGAGCATTAATATATATTTTTTTTTATTTAATTTAATTAATTCCTAAATATTTCTTGTTGGTCCCAGCAAGCTTTTTTGGCACTAGGTTTTTGCTGGTAGATCTCATTGAGTTTGCCATTTGAAAAGTATATGCCCACACAAAAAGGTTTGGGCACCCCTGCTCTGCATAATACAGTGAGTTTCTAATACAGTTATACAATTAGGTTTTAATGAAGCAACTCAGCATTCTTCAGTTCTAAAGTGACATTTAGGAATTAGTAACAGAGGCTTGGGCTCAGCTGTTAAACTGTCAAACTGAGATTTGAACCTGTAGCGGAAGGAAATAGTTCCATACAAAAGAGGGTTTTTAAAGACACTCCATTGTTGTCTCTTTTTTTACACACCTGTGCTGTCAAACTGTTGTATAAACACAATATCACACTGATATACAGCCATATCGCACTGTTACTCATGTGATATTGCTCATATAAGTGTGATATTGCTCATATACAGCGGGTAAAATAAGTATTCACATCAAGTTTCACCATTTTTCTCAGTAAATATATTTCTGAAGGTGCTGTTAACATGAAATTTTCACCAGATGTCGGTAACAATCCAAGTAATCCATACATATGAAGAAAACAAAACAAATAAGTTAAGAAATTAAGTTCTGTGTAATAAAGTAGAAAGACACAGAAAAAGTATTGAACATCCTTACTGAAATGTATTCATTACTTCGTACAAAAGCCTTTGTTGTTAACGACAGCTTCAAGATGCCTCCTGTATGGAGAAACTAGTCGAATGCATTGCTCAGGTGTGATTTTGGCTCATTCTTCCACACAAATAGTCTTCAAATCTTGAAGCTTCTGTGGGCTCTTCCATAGATTTTCTATTGGATTCAAGTCAGGTGATTGGCTGGCCATTCTTACAGCTTTACTTTCTTTCTCTGAAACCAACTGAGAGTTTCCTTGGCTGTGTGTTTGGGATCATTGTCTCCCTGGAATGTCCACCCTTGTTTCATCATCATCATCCTGATAGATGGCAGCAGATTTTTATCAGGAATGTCTCGGTACATTTTTCCTTCAATTATATGAATTTTGCTGGTGCCACACCATGATGTTTTTGGGGTGATATGTGCAGTGCCATTTGATCTCCAAACATGGTGTATATTATGGCATCCAAAGAGTAGAATTTTTGCCTCATCTGATCAGACTATATTCTCCCAGTATTTCACAGGCTTGTCTAAATGTTGTGCAGCAAACTTTAAATGAGCTTCAACATGCTTTTTCTTCAGCAATGGAGTCTTGTATGGTGAGATACAGACCACAGCGGTTGAGTGCATTACTTATTATTTTCTTTGAAACAATTGTCATGCTTTTTCCAGATCTTTCTGAAGATCTCCACAAGTGGTCCTTGGCTTTTAGAAAACTCTTCAGATAATCACCGCTCTGTCAGAAATCTTGCGAGGAGCACCTGGTCGTGGCCGGATTATGATGAAATTATGTTCTTTCCACTTCCAGATTATGGCCCCAACAGTGCTCACTGGAACATTCAGAAGTGTAGAAATCCTTCTGTAACCAATGCCAGTATGTTTTGCAACAATAAGGTTGTGAAGGTCTTGAGAGAGCTCTTTGCTTTTACCCATCATGAAATGTTTCTTGTGTGACACATTGGTCATGAGACAGCTTTTTATAGGCCATAACATCTAACAAAAACATCCAATAACAATTTCCTTTGCTTTCCATGCCTTTTTGGACCTTCCTTTCTTCATGTGTTCAATTCTTGTTCCCTGTGTCATTCTACATTATTACACAGAACTTCATTTCTGAATTTATTTGTTTTATTTTCTTTGTATGTATGGATTACTTGGGTTATTGCCGATATCTGGTGAAAATTTCATGTCAACAGCACCTTCAGAAATATATTTACTGAGAAAAATGGTGGTGTTCAATACTTATTTTACCCGCTGTATATGTGGGTTACGTGAACATCATTTTAATCAAAGCTCAATATACTGAAAGACTAGGTGAGCTTTTATCACTTTTGTGCTCCTTTCACCTCCAAGTGTCCCAATTCATTTCAGGCTGATAAAAATATCTGTATTTTTATTCTGTCCCCACAGGTGCTGTTGTGCGGCAGTCCATCCTTCAGGCATCTAAAACACACTTTTCCCAGCCACTCCTTCCAGCGCAGGCACACGGCTTCAAGGACAGCACCTCGGGCTCTTTCCGGTAATAGCTCTGACTTGTGGCTATTCGTTGCTTATAGTATGAATGTTAACAGAAAGCAGTCAATGTCGCTATAGATTAAGATTTCTACATGAGCTAAACCATTAGCAAATTCATTTCAAGACAATTTAAAAAAGTGAAATCCTGTCCTTTCATTTTCTTGATGGACTTTTTTTTTAGAGATGACGATGACATTAATGATGTGGCTTCCATGGCCGGCGTGAACCTGAGTGAGGAGAATGCTCGTATTTTGGCCTCTGGCTCCGAGCTTGTGGGATCAGTGATCCGCTCCTGTCAAGAGGAGCCCTTTTTATTCCCATCAGCCCTTCAGTCACGAGTGCTGGAGATCGGTAACTTCACCCAACCCATTTAATTACTTTCTAAGATTTTATATAATGTGTGTTTTTCACAAAAAAAGAGAAAGTGACGTGACATACAGCCAAGTATGGTGACCCATACTCAGAATTCGTGCTCTGCATTTAACCCATCCAAGTATACACACACAGCAGTGAACACACACACACACTTTGAACACAAAACACAACCAGACCCAACCCACTAACCACTAGGCCACAACTTACCACACACAGCAGTGAACACACACACAAGGACCCCTCAGTCGTGTATTGCCGGCCCGAGACTCAAACCCACAACCTTATGGTTAGGAGTCAAACTCTCTCTCTCTCTCTCTTTCTCTCTCTCTAATTATCTAATCAACCAATCACATGGCAGTTGCTTCAATGCATTTAGGGGTGTGGTCCTGGTCAAGACAATCTCCTGAACTCCAAACTGAATGTCAGAATGGGAAAGAAAGGTGATTTAAGCAATTTTGAGCGTGGCATGGTTGTTGGCTCTAGACGGGCCGGTCTGAGTATTTCACAATCTGCTCAGTTACTGGGATTTTCACGTACAACCATTTACAACCATTTCTAGGGTTTACAAAGAATGGTGTGAAAAGGGAAAAACATCCAGTATGCGGCAGTCCTGTGGGCGAGAATGCCTTGTTGATGCTAGGGGTCAGAGGAGAATGGGCCGACTGATTCAAGCTGATAGAAGAGCAACTTTGACTGAAATAACCACTCGTTACAACCGAGGTATGCAGCAAAGAATTTGTGAAGCCACAACACGCACAACCTTGAGGCGGATGGGCTACAACAGCAGAACACCCCACCGGGTACCACTCATCTCCACTACAAACAGGGAAAAGAGGCTACAATTTGCACGAGCTCACCAAAATTGGACAGTTGAAGACTGGAAAAATGTTGCCTGGTCTGATGAGTCTCGATTTCTGTTGAGACATTCAGATGGTAGAGTCAGAATTTGGCGTAAACAGAATGACACGTGAACATGGATCCATCATGCCTTGTTACCACTGTGCAGGCTGGTGGTGGTGGTGTAATGGTGTGGGGGATGTTTTACTGACCTCAGCTATAGCATTAACGGTGTATATCAGTGTATCTTTACTCAAAGTGATATTGCATTTTCCTCCATCTCTGATTGTCAAAGTCTGTTCACCTCCCTCAGCTCTGCCTCTACAGCATGCATCCTGTCTGTGTTTTTTTGGGCATATGTTGCGCTGAGTTGTGACACACGAGTGCAGTCTCTGTCTTTGATCAGTGGTATCTCTGACGAGCCTGTTCTGCTTAATCAGTATGCTAATGACTGCCGAGCCGCGCAAAGTTGCCAGAGTGGCAGGAATCCACTCTGCTGCACGGATCAAAAAAGCGTCGGAACAAGGGAGAGAAAGGACGACAGAGGCGGAGAGAGGGAGATAGCCAGGAGGTAGGGGGAGTCGTGCGGAGGAGGAGGAGACGAAAAGAGAGAATGTGGAAATGAAAGAGACAGGCTTGTCCTCGCAGGAACTCGGTCCGCATCAGCAGAAAGGGCAAAAATGAGATGGAATTGGAGTGTTTGCAGATGTCTGTCTACTCGGCAAGCGTAACAGACCAACAGGAACAAAGCATGTCTGACATTATGGAAATGTGAATACAATATAAACAGCGGAGGAAAACAACAAAATCGCTGGATTCCAGCTCAGTGAAGACATTTGCCTCTAATTTTACGCAATCTCCATTTCTGTCAGGCAGTAAATAGGTCTGTACAAATGCTGAATTAGAGTTGGATTCATGTGATTCTTGAAGAACTGTCTGTGATTATCAGGCCCACACACAATCTGTTCCCGCAGAACTTGAATGTGCAATTCACAAAGTTGTACCTATTTCCCGCATCTGACACATTAATGCATTAAAGCTAATTTGATTATGCGTTCAGCTACAAATAAGAGTGAATTATCTCAACTCTATTTAACATTTTACCACAGCACATTTTCCCCCTTTAAAAATTGCAACACTGTCTGGGAATTTACTTTGAAATTGAAATTGGGTTCTGTTGACATTTCTTGTAGTGAATGAGGTATGAATGTTTTAAATACAGTCCTGAAATGTATAAATGACTTCAGTTGGGTGTGTGAAAATTCTTTATTATTTCTCTGAAATTCTGGATTGATCCACAAGTTACAAATTAGCTTTTTAAATTGATTATTTATTAATCTTGTCATTGATAACATTCAGATGAAATCCGACAGTAGAGTGAGTGCTTCTCCCATGCTAGGACATCTACTAAACGTGTGATTGTGTGTGCATAGGTGGATCTTTGAGTATCACAGAGGTCTGTCCTGATGTTCTTGAACTGCTCTCTCTGGCGACACAAAAGAGGCTTCGGGACCTGCTGGAGAAGATAACCATTGTTGCACAACATCGACAGATTTCTTATAAGGTATCCTTGCCTGTAAAGCAAAGTAGACAAAACAATTGAGAAAATATATACAGAATTTCTTAGTAAATCTTGTTTCTTACAATGTTGACCCTCTTAATATAGTTGTTTCAACTACTGTGTACTTTTAAATTATTCATTTGATGCATTGCATTATTGTGTACATTTTTACATCGTACCTTTCACATCTGCAATTACATTGTTGACTCTACCTCACACCGTCAACCTAATCATACTACTTAACCTGTTCCTAACATTAACCGTTTCCCACCTCTTTAGCAGCAAACGTGTTCTGTAACTCAACATTAACACAATTGGTACACTGTACCTAAAATCACATTTTGACGTGTACATTTGTAGTTAAAGAAAGTTCAGAGAAGATACCAGAATTGATCCTTATCATGCAGCATTTATCAGTGCAATCTGATATCATATCAATATTTCGAGAACAGCTAGAGAGTTGTTAGATACTTTTCATTTAAGACATCACCTAGGATGCATAATCAGGGTATCTTCCTTAATATTAAATTTAATATTAAAAACAGAAAAATAAGAAAAAGGTTCCAAAAAATTCTGAAAAAACAAGAATTCTCCTTTATTTTTCATTTTTACGTTCAGGGCTAGAAAATGAATAAATTGTTTGAATATTTGATCTCTACATGTGGGCGGGAATGAAACACCCCTTTCTGCTGATTGGTCAACCAAACATTAAACCATGCCGTCATCAGTCGTTCCCCCCAGTTCTGCGCAGCATAATAACAGTCCTCCGCTGCTACAGTTTTATTGTAACTATATTTCATACTTTTCTCATCAGACAACCAGACTAATGAATGGCTCACGGATAGCCCATACAGGGGCAGAGCCTAGACAGGGCTTAGCCTACTTCTGTGTAGGCATAAATTCAGCAACCTGCGCGAGAAATTTTCATTTATTTCATAGCTTAATTATTATTTTACTTCCCATCTGCACCCACAGCTACCCTCTAATCTACATCTTTGGCACATCGCCTGTTTTATTGAGCTGACATATCAAAGTGTGTCAAAGCTGCGCGACCGCTGATCAAATAGAGTGCGCGCAACACACTGGACAGCATTCTGCACTGTAGTGGAGCGCAGATTATCAATTTAAGTGTAAAACCTACGCAGCAGTCACAGCTTTTGTTTTAAGCAATATGCTGAGTTTATTTCATTTATTGAGTATTAAATGATGTCTCAAAAAATGGTGTTTTTTAATTTTCTCTGCCAAACAAGGCAAAGACACAGAACTTTGCCTTGTTCATTAACACAATGAGTTGCCGCCACCTACTGGCGATAATAGGCTACTTTCATTCTCCAAGTGTCCTTTCATGTTGTCATTCATTTATATATTTTTGCATTCGAAATGTTGTTTAAAACATTCATCACATAACATTATGCAATTGTAATTGGTGTGTAAATGCATTTACTGCCTTCTGGGGAACATTAACATAAATACATTGAAAATCAACTTCAGATACAGCTTCTTTGCCACCTGTGCAAAGATGGTTTTGGTTGATACTGATTTATCTGGTAACAGCCTATGGTCACATTTTCTAAGTAACTAAATTTAAGAATGTAACATTAAAGATCACATACATATTTATTACGAAAAAAAAATATATGTAAAATTAAAAATAATATGTAATTGTATATAATCGTAAAGAGAAATACCCCTGAAAATCAGTTGCCTCTTATAGCAATTAAATGCTTAAATAATCTTATCACTCGTAATTGAGAGAGCATTATATAGAGAGAGAGAGAGAATAATAATAGTTGTGACCATAAACTACACTGATGCACAATAATGTCATATCTTTGCATATCTACAGTACAGACCAAAAGTTTGGAAACATTGCTATTTTTAATGTTTTTGAAAGAAGTTTCTTCTGCTCATCAAGCCTGCATTTATTTGATCAAAAATAAAGAAAAAAATATCATTTATTTCTGTGATGCAAAGCTGAATTTTTAGGATCATTATCACATGATCCTTTAGAAATCATTCTAATATGATGATTAATTATCAAAGTTGGAAACAGTTCTGCTGCTTAATATTTTTTCATAACATGTGATACTGTTTTTAGGATACTTTGATGAATAAAAAGTAAAAAAAAAAAAAAAAAGAAGCTATGTTTTTAAAATATAAATATTTTGTAATAAAAATATACACTACTGGTCAGTAATTTGGGGTCAGTAATTTTTTTTTCTTTCTTTTTTTTTTTTTAAATAAAATCAATACTTTTATTCAGCAAGGATGTGTTAAATTGATAAAAAGTGATAGTAAAGAATATATATTATTAGAATTTTTTTATTATTATTTTGAATAAATGCAGTTCTTTTTAACCTTTTATTCATCAAATATATTAGACAGCAGAACTGTTTCCAACACTCATAATAAATCAGAATATTAGAATGATTTCTAAATGATCATGTGATAGACTGGATGTTACATGTGACACTGAAGGCTGGAGTAATGATGCTGAAAATTCAGCTTTGCATCACAGGAATAATTTTTTTTTTTTAAGTATTTTCAGATAGAAAACTATTATTTTTAAGTTGTAATAATATTTCACAATATTACTGTTTTTTCTCTGTATTTTTGATCAAATAAAATGCAGGCTTGATGAGCAGAAGAGACTTCTTTCAAAAACATTAAAAATAGTAATGTTTCCAAACTTTTGACCTGTACTGTATATCATTTCAGTTTTATCCCTTGTCCAAAACTCTGTGTATTGCTTAAAACAAAAGCTATGACTGCTGCGTAGGTTTTACACTTAAATTGATATTCTGTGCTCCACTACAGTGCAGAATGCTGTCCAGTGCATCACGCACACTCTATTTCTGGGTAGCTGTGGGTGCAGATGGGAAGTAAAATAATTATTAGGCTATGAAATAAACTAATATTTCTCACGCAGTTTGCCGAATTTATGCCTACACAGAAGTAGCATAAGCCCAATCAGCGGAAAGGGGCGTTTCGTTCCCGCCCACATGTAAAGCCATACATTCATTTTCTAGCCCTGAACGTAAAAACAAAAAATCAAGCAGAATTCTTGTTTTTTGTTTATTAAAAAAAGGAACCTTTTTCTTATTTTTCTGTTTAAATATTAAATTAAAAAACTAATGGACGAAACATACCCTGATACTGCATGGGCCAGAATAATAACATAGCCCTGTATCTTAAAAAAAAAAAAAAAAAGCCAAGTATCAACTTATTTGATGATGCTGCATATATATATATATATATATATATATATATATATATATATATATATATATATATATATAAACCTTTTTCAATAGAAACTTTCCATAATGTAGTTTTTTTCCCCCACAAAATAATAATATAAAATTAAGTATTTATTAATTTTAATGCACTTATCAAAATAACAAAAGCAGGCAAAATTTTCAAAAGTATATTCAAAATCTAACATTTAAATTTTCTATTAAAATGTCCTGTTTTATGGCTTTTTTTAAGGAATAATAAAAGACTTCTTCACCTTACAAATGGTTGTCGATAGAAAAGTGCTACGAAATGCACAAAGTGTGATGGGCTTGCTCCCCTATGATATAGTACACAAAGAACAGTATGTAAATTGATGACCTACTACCTTCCCTCCACTGAGATTCCAAAGTGCACATCAAATGGACACTTAACTATCCCATAAAGCCATGGGAGAGGATTTGTAAATGACATTGAAACGACACAACTGATACCTCAAGTCACATGACAATGTTGTACATCCAGATAAAATTCATATTACACAAATTCATATAGAACATACTTTTTAAAGGCTGCAAAGTATGTAATTTTAGATTCAGTTATTGTTTTAGGCAACTATTATTTTTCTGGGAATTACACTGCAATATGGATGTATAATGGATGTATATTGACTTGTATAAACCAATGTGTGCCACAGTCTCTAATCTGTGTCTTGTTTTACTGTAATGTATTCTGTGGTGTGTGTTTCCTGTGGTGAGGATGATTGGCGCTACAGTCAGACCAATGACACGCGCTCTCAGCTGAAGTTCCTGGAGCAACTGGAAAGACTGGAGAAGCAGAGGAGGGAGGAAGAGGAGCGAGAAGCCCTGCTCCGCATTGCCCGGGTAACTAGCAGACCCAACAAAAGAGGAGAAAAAAACACCTGGAATCAGTCTCTGTTAAAATGTACTGTTTTTTCTCCTCTGTTTGCGTGTAGAGTCGCACAAACAGTGAAGACCCAGAGCAACAGCGTCTGAAACAGCGAGCCAAAGAGGTAGAAGGATTTCTGTGTGTTGGTGTTAATAAAAATACATACATCCCTCCTCCACAACCTGTTTTTCATTCCTTCTGCTCCCTTGTATAGCAATGAGGACGATCAATACTCTTCATAAAGTCCCATTTGTGCCCCACATAGACAAATCCACACACATACATACACATACCCTGGAGACAAGGCTCTCTAATTGGGGGCTCATTTTAATTGAGTCTAATATTGGGTCTGGAATTGAAGACTCCCTCTAAACAAATAACATGCAAAGTTTCTACCCCTATATATCATTCCATAATCTGTTTACAAGGTAACGCTCATCTAGTCGTGTGTTAGAGAGCACGTAACAGGTTTGTGTGTTTCTGCACAGGCCTTTGACTTGGGTTCTTTGTCATAGTCTATTGGTAAAATCAATAGTGCTAAAATGAAAGATTCATCACCAATAACAGCTTTCCGGGTTTGTTTTTTTTTTTTTACGAACATTCCATGTGGATTTGGGTGAGCCAATGGAAATATTGATTTTATTTTTGAGTGTCTGTCAAACTCACATTTTCTCTTTTTTGTCCTTGTTTAGATGCAGCAGTTGGAGTTGGCACAGATGGAGCACCGAGATGCAAATTTGGCAGCGCTGGCAGCCCTGGGGCCACGTAAGAGGAAATCCTTGGAGGCTCCCGGCTCAGGGGCCAACCAGGTACCTGCACATGTCTATACAGTCACCTCTGTTCAGAGTTTTCATGTATACTGTCTTAATACTTTATTCTGTGCAGATGTGCAGGAAATGTTTACATGCGTGTTCAAAATCAGTCACATCTATAAACAGTCTGTGAAACAGAGCTTTTGGTCATTTTTATATTTCTGTCTGTATTTAGACAAGCTGTTTTGGTTTTTATTAAGTACATGTGTAAGTCTTCCTGTGTGGCTGTATGAAATTACGCATTTGCTCTTATGTCACTTAAATATTAGTAAACTCCTTAAGAAAGGGAATTGGTATATTGTGTTTGAGGCCACCACTAATGCTGAAAATTCAGCTTTGTCGTCACAGGAATAATTTACATTTTAATATATATTTCAACAGAAAATGGTTATTTAAAATTGTAGTTATATTTCACAATATTACTGTATTTTGATCAAATAAATGCAGCCTTGGTGAGCATAAGGGACTTTTTAAAAAACAGTTACCAACCCCAAATGTTTGATGATAATGTTATGTTTATGCCTAAAGAGGAAGGACTTAACTTTATCTGCACCAGGTGGTATTGTTAGTGATTTTCTAAAATATATGAGTAAAACAGGACAAGGAAAGACTGAACAAAAGACCAGAGGATTTTATGTTAGTTTAGTTTAATTAGTTTTTACATTTGTGAAATCTTTTTCCTTTAGGCAGTGAGGAATGCTAATAAGTGAAAAGATGGTTTTAAGTTTTTGTGTGCTTAAATTACACAGGCCTTTTAGAAAAAGCACCTCTGCCTAGGGAAGTTCAGTGTTTGCCTCGTTTTGAGGTTTCATCTTTAGTAGAATAAGCATCTCTATAAAGAGCCAGTGCAGTTAGCAGGAAAAGAACGGATGTTAAAAGATGCCAACCTTGTGTTTCCAAAGTTAAATGATCTGCAGCACCATTTATTTGTTCATCTCTATGTATGCCTAAACCTTTCTCTTTATTATACTGTATTTCTTTTTCCAGAATTAAGGTGTTTATTCTGATTGATTGAATGATTTCTTAAAAGGATAATGAACTATTTTTAGCTCCCCTTGTGAAAAAGCACTTAATTATATTAAGCATGAGTAGTGTACTTCAAAGTGTATTTAAGGGTGCTTTCACACTAGCACTTTTGGTGCGCACCTAAGTGTAATTGACGCCAGAGTTCGATATGTTTGGATGATGTGAACGCTGTCTTCGGAACTCAGGTGCGCACTCATGAACCGTACCCGAGTCTGCTTGAAAAGGGTGGCCTGGGATACGGTTCAAGTGAACTCTGGTACAGTTCATTTCTGATGTGAACCCAATCCTTTCAAATCACAGAAGGGAACTGCTATTAATTATAGATTATTTGATAAAAAATGTGTTTGTGTGTGTTTCACTCACTTTCCTGACGAGCGTGACTGACGCACTGCAAGCAGAGAGCTCTACATCTCATTTCTATTTGCCTTTATTATTGTTTACAGCATTTACAGTACATTCATAAGACAGAGGTTATGTACTGAAGCTTTGAAAACAAAACCAATGGTTCAAACACATAAATATAAAAGTGAAGAGAGCAATGTTATGCATTTTACTGCCTTCTCCTGCACCGTCTTTACTAAGCATTGGGGTAAACAGCTGCTGGCTTGATGATGCAAATGAACTGCAGTTCTGACCAAAATAAAATAATATGAACGCAGTCCAGCGGGGGCAGGGGGAGGGGCAAGCAATCGAACTCGGGTTCGGACCAGGCAATCGAATCAAGTGTGAAAGCACCCTAAAAAAAACTGTAATTTCAACTGTACTGTACTGTCATATTAAATAAAAGGATACTTAAGTGTACGTAAATGAGTTTTACACACCTTCTAACAGAAGACACTTAATTACTCTTTTAAACAGTGCACTTTAGCATTTCAATGTAAGCTTTTTTTTAAATGTTGTTTTTTTTGACTAACATACTAAGGCACATGTAAATTACTTTATTATATTGTAATGATATTCGATACACATAGATATATATAAAGTTAACATTTTAAATTTGATTAATTTTTTTTAAATAACTTCTTCTAAATTCTACTAAATTGCAACTTCAATGCAAATGTGTAATATTTTTAAATACTGTTTAATAAAGTATAATGTTTTAATATAAATGAAATTATATTTTAATTTATTGTAAATGTTTGTCAGTGTATTTGACAGGATGCTTAAATCCTTTTTTCCAAGACAATAGTGGAATAATCATAATTAATTATGAAACAACATATGAAGATGTACTTAAAGTGATGTACTTCAGATGCTGGTCCCCATTAACTTGCATAGTTTTTTTTTTTTTCTCCCTGTACTATAGAAGTCAATGGGGACCAGCAACTGAAGGTGAATTATCCCTTTAAGTGGGTCAGAAAAGCACTCTAAAGATTTTAAAGTCCGCATGAAATCGAAGTCTTTAGGTGAACAATTAATCCATGCAAGTTAATCTTCTGAAAAAAATTGTTTGTTTTAGTAATCTTTAATCAAAATCTGATCATTTGCTTCCACTCCGTAATGGCACTCTTGCTCTGATGACGTCAGTTTGATGGCTTGGGCAGAATTTGCTTAACCACGCCCCTCCAACCATTAGTTTGCTGTGAGTAAAAGATGAGAAGAGGAGCGCAAAAATAAAACCCCACCCCCTACTCAATATTCTGTTTCAGGTGTAAATACGTCACCGTACTGAAATAAAGTTGGTAGCAACTTCCGGTTCACACAGACTTTACCTTTTATTAATTAAATTTAATTTAAACTATAATACATTTTCATTTATTTGCAACTAACGTAAGTACAAGTGTACTAAAGTAATATCAGTGTAAGTATAATAAAGTGTACTTCTTTTTCACTATGATTTTGTGATGATATCAAGCAGGTGCTTTGTTTTATCATGAATTATTTCTAAACTGATTTCATATGAGAAAAACCATTCAGGTCCATGTGGCTCCATAAATTCTTCTTTCTGTCTGTCTGCTCAGTTGTTAGGTTCATGTGGGCAGTTTGCTACTCGAGCACCGATTCGAGTCACTTTGAGAGATCTGACCTTCTGCATGGAGCAAGACCCCACATTCAGACACACTCTCATGCTGTATAGAGCATTTCTAGGCTAGATAACCACACAAACACACAACTTCTGAGGTATGTGCAGTGTTTGGGAAAAGTTCTTTAGATTACATAATACTTTACCATTGTTCAAAATGAAATTGTTTTTGTTATATTTCTGTGTTCCTATCCTTGTTTTGATGACTGAATAAACTGTTTATATATATTGACTAGTAAGTAAGCACAAAGGAATAAATTAAACACTATTAGCAGCAACACTGTGTGTGGATCTTGTATATTTGAACTGCACAGTTGTGTATGTTGTCCAAATTCTCAATATTTAATTTTTTTCTCCTTACAAATGACCTTTTTCTCCTGATACAATCATGCTGAACTTTTGCTGCACTAGTTGTTTGGGGATTGCACAGAGGTCTGTGTATAAGCTCCGGGGCAGTGGATGCCCTGAACAAAACACGCATATTCAGCCTTAGGCATCCAAATCCACCAATCACAGCGAGACACTGCCCGAGAGAACAGTACTGACCAATCAAAGCAGGATTTTTCTTCAGAGCCCAAATCAGCCAAAATCATTTTGAGACTGACCAACCAATCAGATCATGACACAAGAACTAGAGCGGGCCAGTAGAAAGTACAAACAGCCAGAGGGTCCGAAGCTGTAAGAAACGGGACAATAGATAGCCTCAAGAACTCTTGTGCAACAAGATCAAGATAACAAGGGCCAAAATCAACAGTTCAGGGGCATGATGTCTCTCATGATTAGCTGCTGACCGATCATCACTCTTAAATGATTAAAACCGAGGTTAAATGAAGGGTAACCAACAATGTCATAATTCTAGGGTTTTACCTCTGTTCATTACCATCGCCACTCTTCCTCAACTGTCATGCATGCCTTTGCATTTGTAAGGTGAATGGAAGTATTCAAAAAGAGCCGCTTTTAATGTATGCCTCGCCTCAGCCTCAGAAACTTAAATACTCTGTGTGCATGCCTGAGGTACAGGATTCTGAAATATTCCATTACCTCTGAATAATCATGAATGAGAAGCTGCGAGCTAAATATTGATATGCCTGCAGCATTCACAGTCCCCTCAGAGAGTGCAAGCGCATGCTCTTCAGAGGTACACAGCCTCACATGCCAATACAGGCTTAGCAAAGTAAGTGAATGTAGCAAAGAGAGATTTTTAAGCACAGAATGTGCCTTAAAATGTATACATTACATGAAACACTTTTTATGAAAGACTTTTTTGATTCATCTCATTGACTTAAATCTGTTTACCAAAAAGATTTACACAGATTTGTTGTTCAGTTTACATCGTCACACCTGTAGGTGATTACAAGTGATTTTCTTTTTGAGTGTTAGAATGAGTCACTAGCACATTGCTGCTAAAGTTGCATACACGTTACACACCGACATCAAACCGTTGAAATCTATTGTGCGTAAAGTCACAATTCAGTTAAAGGGGTGGTTCACCCAAAAATCTAAATACTGTCAATTACATGCCCTCATGTTGTACCAAACCCATAAGTCCTTTGTTCATCTTCAGAAACCAAATTAAGATATTTTTGATGAAATCCGAGAGCTTTCTGATCCTCCATAGACAGCAATGTAACTGACAGGCCCAGATCGTTAAAGTAGTCCATGTGACATCAGTGGTTCAACCATAATGTTATGAAGCTACGAGAATTTGTGTGTGCAAAGGAAATAAAAATAAAGACTGTATAAAACAATTGATTCTCTTCTGGGTCGAAAGTATCATGACGTGGTAGTACCCTTGCTGTCTATGGAGAGTCAGGAAGCTCTCAGATTTCATCAAAAATATCTTAGTTTGTGTTGTGAAGATGAACGAGGTTTGGAGAGTGAGTAATTAATTATAGAACTTTAATTCTTGGGTGAACTATTGCTGAAACTTTTACCTCGAAGTTGGTTATTTATTTGTAAATATGACTTTTGTTGGCCAGTTATGTGCTCGGAATCTAATTATATTTCCGACTCAGTTTGGCGCAATCCTATAATCAGTTGTTTGTAGTAAAATCGTGCGACACTTCTGTCTTTCGAGACACATGCACAGTGTTAAAAGCCAATCGTAGTCCGTTTAACGTGCTGGATGAAGAAAAAAAAATAGTTTCTATTCTGAAATGCGCATCTGATGAACTTTATCCTGTGAGGCCACAGGAGAGGACGTGTGAATGGCGGGAAACAGACATCAACTACGCAAGTACCGGTGAAGGATAACTAGATTTATAACGATAACGACCAATGGCTCATGACGTTCTGTTTATTATAAGCACGTGCTGCTGTGATGCCGTCTGCTGCTTTAAATACTTGAGCTCATTAAAGTCAGATTCTGATTCTGCTTAATATTTGTCGTTAATCAGATGAAGAAAAAAAAGTACATTCTGAAAGTAATTCCAACAATATAATTTCTCCGTGTCGTTATTGTTATGGTTGACCTGCCCTATTATTAGAAGGAATTAGAAAGATTAATAAAACTTTATGATTATGATTTCCGCCCTTGGTGTGTGTGGCCCTTAACTCACATGACATTAAGGGTGTACTAGTCTGGGCTGCATTCATACTATCCACCTTATTTTTAAGGTGGCCTTGTTTCAGTCGCTATTTGTTATCAATCTATTATTATTTCAAAAACAAAACTTAGCATTCATTCACCTACCTATGATAATGAATAAAAAAAAAAAAAATACACATTCAAAAGAGCTAAAACAATACCTATACCTATACTGATAGTACTTGATTTCAAATACAAAAAATATTATATAAAAAAAAACGATTGGTGCATTTTCAGTCGTACTAAAATATTTGGGAGACTTTTTCTAAATACATGTTTAGACTGAAATCGAACTTTTAAAGTGCATGTAAACAGCGTGACTCAGACTGAGGTTCTCCAGTCAGGGATGTTTGACATGGACCTTTCACGGTCCTGCATGCTGACTAATGCAAAAACACTTCGTGCTCGCTGGACTCATTGAACAGGCAGTGAAATTGTTCCAGACTGCAGCTCTTCAGTTCAATTAATTATTGATTGGATCATCATCTGCATGCGCTGCTAACTGCCTCAGATCAAAGGCACACCGAGTATGTGTGCGTTCTAGGTTTCCGTTCCTCTGACAGCACGTCAAATGGAGGAAGACAGAGGTAATGTACCCGTCATTATTATGCATGAGTGCGCTCGTGAAAACAAAGATGTTTTCAATGTTATCTGAGGCCTAGTCTCCATTCATACACTTGGGCACACAGTCATTTTCCATCCCAAACCACCCTTTCCAAAACTCCTCTCAGGCAGAACAGCTGAACATCGTAAACAACATTTGAACCCGTTGAGTTACTAAAGCCCCCTTCGGACGGGACTGCTTCCCCCTGAGGAGCTTAGCTGAGGTAAAAGTGGTGTCAGACTTAAACGGACATGTTATTGTCACACAATAACATTAAAAAAAACTCCTTTTGGCCGATACAGTTTAAATGTAATCACGGCAGATATTACGTCCGTGATTCTGCTCATGTATTTTCACATTTCAGTGATTCTTAAATACTGGGAACGTTTATGCATCACGAGTTGTTTTGGATAGATCTATTCAGCATGTTTAGATGTTTATGTTGGGATGCATCTCCTGCTCCCGCTGTCAAAAGAAAATATAACGTTGACAAAATATGTATTGCATATTACCTTTAAACGTTAAAAACTGTTATAAAATGCATAAGTTATCACTATTACGATTATGACTGTATGCACAGAGCATGTCAAGACATTAAGCAAAGAATGGCGGGCAAAAACCACTTTGGCCAGCTTTCGTGAGACGAGTGAAAGGCAGATTCCCTCCTTCAGCATCTCTAAAAGAACTGGTAGATGTTTTATAGACAACATTCAACAGGACACTATTCAAAAATTGTATGAATTTATGGTAAGGTTGGAGGTTTTATTAAAGGCAAACGCTGCTAAAACGCCTTAATTATGTGTGCTTGTGTATATATACCATGTAACAAGTACATGAAATTGCATACATCCCATTATAATATTGTAAATCATAATAACTTACTACTACCTGTTCCAATCAAAGGAGTGCTTAGGTTTTCATCACATCAATATAAAGACATCAGTCCATTGGTACAAACCAAAAGTGTTTAATAGGAAACATCAGTCAGAGCACATTCCCCCAGAATTCTCAGCAGTGGTAAATAGAGTGTGAAAACTGACCTGGACCTACAAGTGCATGCTTGACAAATGACTTGCTTGGTAACCCCCGAAACCTGAACATGCTTTTATTACTTTGATTTTTAAAAATATTTCCTGGAAGAAAAACATTCACAGGTACTGTTGGTTCAGCAGAAGACTGAGAGACTGTGCTCTTAATGGATGAGAGGCAGGAGAGGAGGAAGGTACAGTGTGGGCCTGAACCAAGTGCATCTGCCCGTACAAACAAAACTAAGAGAGGAGCTACACAATCATGTGAGTGATTTATGAAGATTTCTTCTGCTTCTTCTTCTCTGCCTCCTCCTCTTTCTCCTTTTCTATTTCGGCAACCAGCGTCTCGATTTCTTTGGACTCCAGAATCTGTAAAAGAAGAGAGATGAAAGGAATGTCCCAACATTCGCAGGATGACAAGAATGTTGCGTCAAGATAACTGTAAATAGATGAATATTCAAAAATCATAAATCAAATGTTTTACCTTTAGGGGCTGGTTTCTTCGGATCACAGCCAGCTCGATGTTCTTGCCCCCGGACTGCACAACCTGTGTATCACAGATCATATACAATTGCAAACATGTTAAATCCTGTCAACCTTATGATAAGAGAGTCTGTTTTGAATGCATGCGACAATGGTAGCATGGTGTTGACCTCTAGTAAGGCTTTGATGGCCAGTTTGATGGCATCCTTATCACTCGCGATGGATTCGTCTGTGTAGTTTTTCTCCAAAAACTCCCTCACTGTCTTTGCACTGCGTCCGATAGCATTTGCCTGATGACACAGGTGAGAAGAGGGTCAATATAGTCACAAAATAAGTAACGCCTGAATGTTACAGAAACAAACGGCTCTCACTTTACCTTCCACGCGTGGTATGTTCCAGAGGGGTCCGTCTGATATAGACGTGGAGTCCCATCATAGTCGAAACCAACGATCAGGGCTGAGATACCAAAGGGACGGCGTCCGTTGCTTTGAGTGTAGCGCTATTGCATGAGCAGAACACAATGAATACACAGAGCCAAATATATCTAGAAGAATGAGTTACCTTAACGGAGTAAACTACTGCAAAGGTAAATTCTGTAAATGTATGATTTTCCCTAGGGTTGCACCCTTAATCAAAATTAAATAAAAATAGTGCTATGACAATTCCGTCATCGAATCACAAAGGCTGCGATTTAAATAATTAAATGATCATGATCTGGTGTTTTGAGTGTCTCAGTTCACACAAACTCATCTCTACATGTGCTCGGATTTTGAGTTGCTTATAATTTGCATCTTTCTAAACTTAGACCAGATGTTGTCAGCAAAAGAGAAACTTCAAGAGTTTCCTGACAAAATAAAGCTTGATGGTTTAACATTTAAAAATGTATTAATAACCATAATTAATTGTTATTTTACAGCTGTACTGTATATTTTTTTAAATAGTTTTTCCATTCCAATTATTCTTCTAAAATACATTTTCAATTTACAGTAAAATATTTTAATAGTAAAATTTCTGATTTTGTTTAATATTTTATACAGCAATAAAAATGAAATATAACAACAATAATATATATTATTATTACTACATAGTCAATGTATTGAGTTATTACAAATTTTGGGCCAAAATGTGCAGTCCTACAAGCAAAAACACAGAACAAAAACATTTTCAAATCGCTATCACATTTTTATAAGAAGAAAAAAAAATGCTGTTCAAAACCCATATGACTTTCCTTTTCTGCAGAACACAATGATATTTTGAAGAACACTGGGGTCCAAACACTGACTTTCACCATTGTCATCATTTTTCAATCTATTTTTGTGCTCCACAGAACACATTTAGCCATACAGGTCTGGAACCACATGGGGTTGAGTACAGTTGAGTGACCACCTCCTATAACGGCCTGTTTGTGAACTGAGTGAGGGATGTCACCTGTTTGAGTGTGGCGATGTAGCGGGTGATGTACTCCACAGTAACGGGGTCCTCCACTGTCAGTCTGTGGCTCTGGCACTCTACTCTAGCTCTGTTTATGACAATCCTGGCATCTGCAGTCAGACCTGGACAAACACAAACACATTAACAAGTAAACACATGCTCAGATCACCCCTATGCATTGGACTTTAAACTACACCTATTCTGTCAAGTCAATGTTTTTAATCAAGTTTTAATCAATTATCTAGTGGCCCCAGCTAAGAGTTAAAACACGAAAAGTAATAGACACCACAACTTTCAGGGATCTTCTTCCATGAATGAAAGGGAATGGCGACTGATAAACATTATAATGACAGAATGACATTGATTATAAGCACAGCACAGATGTAGAAGAATGAATCTTACCTGCAAAGGCCATGCACACGTGCTCATCTAGAGCACAGATCTTCCTGACTGTCCTCTCCTCCTGAAGCTTTGCCACAGACTTCTTCTCAACACCCAGGACAACAATATCCTTCCCCCTGATGCCAACCTTGAATAAATAAAAAAGTTAGTTTAAAACCCGGATTTTTAGTATGTGAGTACTTTTAACGTTTTCAGAAAAGAAAACAATTGAGTGCGAAAACAACTTTTCTATTCCGTATAGTTCATCCTAGATTATGGACACATCGCCCTCTACCGGATTCTTTTGTCCATCACACACACAGCCTTAAGACTGAAACTACATCAATCATATCGTTACAGTTGAAGCCCAATTAAACATGATATCACAAATAAACAACTTAAATGACATTTAATTATTTAGGTGTCTTTTAACAGTCGTGGCGTTTAAAACCAACTCAGTAAAGTTACATGAAGTTCACCTGGACATGCAATTTCATTGATTAGCTAACCGGTAAAATGATTAAACCCCATGTTCTTCCATTCATTTCTTTTTAATAAAAGTCGCAGTGTATTGGTGCAGTATTTATCATTCATAACATGAATATGTGATCAAAACAAATCAAATCAAAGAATATATCTAGCTTAACATAAGGATAGTCCATGCTAATATTAGCCGCAACATGCAAGTCACGCTTAGCTGTAGCATATCAATGAAAATCGCTGCAAATAAAGCCATCGGCACAGCTGCTTCACAACAATCTTAATCAATCACAATATTTATTCCTGTATCCAGCGCTTGTTCGCTTTAATCATCTGTCAATCGGTCATGAATGTATATTTGTGTAGCCATTAGCCACCGCGCTAAAGCTGCAGCTCAAATGTAAGTTAACAAATAAACACACTCACAGCTGTGGAGCCCTTCTTTACTGCTTCCTGAGCATATTCCACCTGAAACAGGTGACCATCGGGAGAAAAAACCGTTATAGCTCTGTCATATCTAGCTGCCATTTCTGCACACTAGATACAAACGCACAAATTTGTGTGAAATAGTTGCCTGTGACTTTCGGTTCGCAGCACACGAGCTTTCGAATTTGATTTGCGCGTGCGCAGGAACCGCGCGCATTGAATGATGGGACTTGTAGTTCTCAATGCACTAAACTCAGGTGACTTTCTTTAACAGCATCCAGTTTTTATTTCCGTTTTGAATAATAAGTTTTTAATAAAATAATAAAAGTAACATATTTATTATTATTTATTAATTAATTCAAAAATCTGTTTTGTCTGTTGATATGTGTTTTGTGATCACAGACGACTTAAAATAGGCTAAATATATAAAGTAAAGTAGCCTACGATCTGCCACATAATTACAACACACAGGTAGGGCACTTAAATTTATTGTATCAATAACCGTAATTCCTAAAGTACCTTATTTATTTATTTATTTATTTGTTTGTTTGTTCATTTGTGGAAAATTACTACTAAAAAATGTCAACTAATTAAATGTTACCTTGCAATAAATGTATGTTTGTTTACTAAAAAATACTTAGAATTGTAATGGAATAGAAGTGTGTATTTACTTTTCAAATAAAATGTCAGGATTGTTTGAAATTGTTCAAATATGTTCGAATTTCTCTTAATATTTAATTGTTACAAATGAATTTGCTTCTAAAATAAAGTGTGAATGACAGAAACTGAGTGTATTTCTGTGAACTACACTAGTCTACATTTGAAGCGGATCAAAACCTATACACTAGTCAACATTTGAAGCGGATCAAAACCTTTCATCAAAGTTGTCCTAAAACCTAAAACCAAAATGTGTTTTTTGATCC
This sequence comes from Cyprinus carpio, assembly GCF_018340385.1. Classification (NCBI taxonomy): domain Eukaryota; kingdom Metazoa; phylum Chordata; class Actinopteri; order Cypriniformes; family Cyprinidae; genus Cyprinus; species Cyprinus carpio. The sequence goes on from NC_056616.1 coordinate 11,497,902, forward strand.
ACTTCAAATGTTGACTACTGTGTGTGTGTGTGTGTGTAAACAATGCCCATTTAAACAAATACTAAAGACATTTTAGAAGTCTAGATATTTTATTTTAGTTCTTTTTTTCAATTTTTATTAACGAAAAGAAGTTGAAAAAATCTGCCATTAAAGACATGACCACTCCAGAGCTATTAAGCCACTTGATTTAACTGTTATATATTACAAGTCTTCAATAGTTTTGAACAAACAGAAGACATGAAGTCTTTGACAAATACAAGTACATACCAACACTTTCATGCTTCTACTTCAAAGGCCATTTTGGTGCCACCAAACCTCTCATCAATGCTTCATCAAGAGCACGGTAAACCTGCAGAGAACAGGCCACAAGTCTCCCGTACCTTATTAAAAATGTCCTTTTAATTAAATTCAACAAATAAGAATACATTAAACTAAATATGATGCATCTGGGAATAGATGGGTTTGTGTTCCGAGACCATGGAGCAGTGTTCAAAGAGACAGAAATGCCCACCCACTAGTATTCCTTAGCTGTGTATTCCCTCAAACCATGCTAATGAGCACCTTCTGTAGTGCTCGCTAACGTTCACAACCTCAGCATTTCTTGCGGGAGTCACCTGTGTGGGACATAAGGGGTCTCTGAGCAAGTGTGACCTAGCTAATAACGTATTAGGTCTGTTCTGAAGGAAACCAGGTTGTGGGGGGTATAAACATATGGAAAAGTGCATTGGGGAGTACCTGTACAGAATGATTTTTCTGATGTTTTCTGCATATTGTGTTACTGTAGAAATCTGCCTGTGTTAACACATGCAGCTCAGCCTGTGATTTAAAATAAATTATTTTTTAATTATTATTTTTACAAATGTAATGCATTTTTTTCCATTTTAAATGTTACAATAACATTTTCTATGCACAATGATTTTATTTTATTTTTTCAGGTGCTGAACAATTTCAGGAGGTCAGTTGCAAAGGAAAGCGTCTTTTTTTTAGGTAAAAAGTACCTTGCTACCACACAACCCTATTACAACTGGCTGACCTTGACCTCAGCTAGAGTAGCACTGAAGTGAATCTTTTCTCATTTCTCATCCACTCTAGATCAGTCCGTTTTGTTCACCAGCTGAGCTGGGATCATCATCATTAGCAATCAGCTTCATCGCTGGCTCTGTAATTAGCTGATTAATAAAAATTAACCTTCAAAATTCATTAATATCACACAATAATTAATCTTGATGTCCTGATTTAAAAATGCCCCAACTCTTTTTTTCATTTCCTTGAAATGGCAGTGGTAAAATGTTCATAAAGATAATTGTCTCATAAGATTGAATGCACTGTAGATAATCATGCCCCTCATGAGCACCTTCTGTTGGAATGTGTTATGAAATCTCTTGAGAAAACTATTTTTAAAGGGACAGTTCACCCAAAAATTAAAAACCAGCATCATTATGACTTTCTTTGTCACAGATGGAAACATTTCTATAATAGAAAGCATGCTTTTCCGTACAGTGGACTTTCATTCTATGGAAGAGTATGTTGTGAACATTCTTCAAAACATCTCCTTTTGTATGCTACAAAATACATGAAGTCATACCGGTTTTGAATGACATCAGAGTAAGTTGAAATTTTTGGCTAAACTATCCCTTTAAGAGCTAATACCCTTTGTGTACACTTCCAGTCAAATGTTTTTGAACAGTAAGGTTTTTAATGTTTTTAAAGAAGTCCCTTCTGCTCACCAAGCCTGCATTTATTTGATTCAAAATACAGCAAAAGCAGAAAAATTTCTAAATATTTTTTACTATTTAATATAACTGTTTTCTATTTGAATGTATTTTAAAATGTAATTTATTCCAAGGTGATTTCAAAGCTGAATTTTTAGCATCATTACTCCAGTCACATGATCCTTCAGAAATCATTATAATATTCTGATTTGTTGCTAAAAAAAAAAAAAAAAAAAAAAAAAAAAACATTTATTATTATTATTATTATTATTATTATGCTGCTAGAAAAAAGTTGAGTTGGGTTTTTTTTTCAGGTTTTTTTGGTGAATAGAAAGTTCAGAAGAACAGCATTTATCTGAAATGGAAATATTTTGTAACATTGTAAATGTTACAAATCACTTTTGATCAATTTAAAGCATCCTTGCTAAATAAAATTATTAATTTATATAATTTCTTCCAGCTTTTGAATGGTAGTGTATAGTGTTACAAAAGCTTTTTATTTCAGATAAATGCTGATCTTTGTATCTCTCTGTCCATCAAAGAATCCTGAAAAAAACTACTCAACTGTTTTAAATACTGATAATAATAATAATAATAATAATAATAATAATAAATGTTTCTTGAGCACCAAATCAGCATATTAGAATAATTTCTGAAGGATCATGTGACGCTGAAGACTGGAGTAATGATGCTGATAATTCAGCTTTGATCACAGGAATAAAATACATTTTAAAATATATTCAAATAGAAAGCAGTTATTTTAAATAGTAAAAATACTTCACAATATTACTGCTTTTGCTGTATTTTGGATCAAATAAATGGTAGTGTATAAAAATACACTGGTAGTGTTATAGTTTTATACCTGTACTAATCCTGGAATAACATTATGCATATGAGACACTGGAAACTGCAGTGAATTTGTTTCTGTACTTCTGTGGAAGCCTTATCTGGGATGAAAAGTCATTTCTGATATTTCGTCTTTAATCCTCAGAAGAAAACCCATCTGCCTCATTCTCAGAACTAAACAATCTTCTCTCTGTTCAGTTTTTTCAAACGTGAATCAATCAAAAGAACAATCTTGGGAAATTACAGGCCTTTTACAGTTTTACTGTAAACTATTTGTTCTAGGACAGTCTAATAAAACCAACTGGATGCTTGAGGATATGAATCAGAACTAACAGCTCTCCTCCCTTGAGATGTTCTGATTGGCTAATACATTATTTCCTTCAGGATCTCCTTTGTGCAAAGGTTGCTTTTGCATGTCAATACCATCTATTTAAAGCTACACTATAAGCCTATACACATATTCACAAATGGCCTAGCTCTTCATATGACTTATTCAGGTTGAGAGTGATGCAGATTCATAATGTCACTTAAGACATGCAGTCTGAATCACTACATGGATCCTTAAAGTCAACTTAAACTATACATAACTGACCCAAAATGTTACCACCTCAGAACCTGACCGACATGTTATGCTGTTGTGTCTCTTCATTGCAACATCCCCTCGTTTATTCACAAAACAGTCACAGACAAGTGTCTCAGCAGCTAATTCAAAACTCATTAGAAACAAGCAATTGCAGAGCAGACTCCCAGAGGGATCCGGCTTTCTAATCAACGTTCCCTACTGCAAAGCCCATCCAACGGGGCGGCTCATAACTAACGTTTCCACAGAGAAATTAAACCGAGGTGTCATTATGAAAGGAGATGCTCCTCTGATGATTTCATTATGACAGTACCATATGTTTGATGGTATATTGTAGATATTGAGAATGTTAAAGGAGAATTTTGTCTTTGATAGGTTGTGTAATTCCTTTTGATTTTAAAGAAACGAAAACAATAATTAACTGAACAAAATTAATCAAATGTCATATGGACCAGCTACCACTTTTTTTTTAAAGAAGGCAAGAATATCTTAATTTTATGTAAATAGATTTTAGTATATAAGCGAGTTTAAAGGAATAATTCACCCCACCCCACCCCCCCCACCAAAAAAAAGAAAATAATATTTGCTTGAAAATTAATAAATTTAGCATTTCATCACTCACTCCCCAAAGAATCATCTGCAGTGAATGAGTGCCGTCAGAATGAGAGTCCAAACAGCTGATAAAACATTACAATAATCTACACAAGTCCAGTCCATCAATAAATGTTTTATGAAGTGAAAAGCTGCATGTTTAGATTTGTTTATTACAAACAAGATATTCACAGCTTTTGACTTTACAAGATGTTGAACTGGAGTACTTATGGATTATTGTGATATTTTTATCAGCTGTTTGGACTCTCATTCTGACGGCACCCATTCACTACAGAGGATTGATTGGTGAGCAAGTGATAATGCTAAATTTCTCCAAATCTGTTTCGATGAAGAAATAAACTCATCTGCATCTTGGATGGCCTGAGGGTGAGTAAATAAAAACTTTTTGATGAACAGTTCCTTTAAAGGGGTCATATGATGCTGCTAAAAAGAACATTCTTTTGTGTATTTGGTGTAATGAAATGTGTTTATGCAGTTTAAGGTTAAAAAAAAACATTATTTTCCACATACTGTACATTATTGTTTCTCCTCTTTGTCCCTTCTGAAACGCGTCGATTTTCACAAGGTTCATCTCTCTGAAAAGCAAGGTGTGCTGTGATTGGCCAGCTATCCAGCACGTTGTGATTGGCCGAATGCCTCAAGCGTGTGACGGAAATGTTACGTCTCTTAACATATTGTGATGCCTTGTCCGGCTGGAGCGACGAGACATAAACATAAACCCATTATAAACGTGATATAAACATGATTTCTAGTCGTGTTTTCTTTTGGAAGGCAAAAACAAAAGTAGTTTACCTTTCTCAACGAAACAGCGTCACACACCTCGGCCTAGAGTGAGCCGCAGTCTAGAGTGAACCGCGGCCGGCTTGAGTGAGCAGAGGCGAGCAGCTTGAGGCAGATTCTACGAAGGAGCGTACAATGGTCTTGCAGCAACCACATGTGACGTCCACTGTGAAAGCCGTTCCGGCGATCCACAGTGCAAAGTTGATGTATTTCCTCAGCGACCAGCACGTATCAGCTCCAGGAATGACGAAGCGGACATCGTCCTTCTTTTAAAAGACCAAACAAAGTAGTTTCGCTTTCACAGTGAAACACACAGCGTCTATACGACATGGCGGCAGCGGCAACAACAATACTACAACGAGAATAAAAGTTACGCCTTCTTTCTTTGCGTGAACATCTGGGCGGCGTTATGCAAATCTTCCCACATACTGACATAGAGATGTGGGGGCGTGTTAGAATGAGCCATTTTTTATTTAACTTTTATAAAGAATAGCTCTTTGGATTTGAGACTTTAGTCTTTGCAACTTCAAAGATCTTCTTTATTATTAGAGCTTGTAACACTCCAAAGAGAAAGGAAAATTTGAAATCGCATCATATGACCTCTTTAAATGCATATGAACTGGCCTTAGCCACTTGTTCCTGAGCAAATGACCCATCACATGTGTCTCTTTCAGAACAGATCTCAACAATGTTCGAAACTCAGATTTGTCGTTTGTCAATAAAAAGTTACATTTCAACACAAACTTAAACATTTCTCATAAAATTCTACAAAAATCAAACGATTTGAGCCATTCCGGTAGAAACAAATCTAGACCAAGTTAATATTTAAGTGAAACACACCTGGGAACTATTTAAGCATCTTGAGCTATAAACTGTCAACCTCTGAGCGCTAAAAATGTATTTTGGGGTACCGGTGTTAGTTGTGTGAGTACTCTTTGTGTTTTCTCTCTTATTTTTTTTATATATATGTAAATTATATTACAGTGATTACGCATCTCGCGAGCCCCCGGTGGCGCAGCGCGTGTATGGAGTCATCCCGCTGCTGTAGGCGGGGGCGAGCCCCTTTGCCCGTCATATTAATGTGCTTTCCCGCTAGTCCAATCTCCGGAACAGTACGAAAGTGTTTGCTCTTGTTTGCCGCTTGTGTTGTCCTGCGTTCGCAAACACTGGTCATCAACTTAACCCGTGTGTGTTGACAGCTGCCGAAGTCCTGTGCAATGTCTCGTCGAAAGCAAGCGAAGCCCCGATCTTTGAAAGGTACGAAAGGCTTTTTATTTATTTAACCACTTGCTTCCTTGTTGTCTTAAGTGAAATCCGACCGTGGGACAAACCACAGCAGACTGTCATTATTTGCAGATCATTCGGCTGAAGATCAATCTTTTGGCAAAAATCTAAACAGGAGACAAACTGTTTTGAGCAGACCTTTCGTTACATTTTTTGAGTAATGTATTTTCATTGAGAGGGGTTTTTCATCATTCTTGTATGTGTTGCACATTAATACAGATTGATTTATTGAAGAATTATTTATCACGGAAATCAATGTACTGTGATATTATTGGTTTTCTAGAACAACAAAGTTGACTCACTTGTCATAAAAATAAAAGTGTGTGTAGTTTTAAATAGGCGGGGATTAAATGTCCCAACAATGATGGCAAAATCTGAATGAGGAAAACGGCTTAATAAAATACTAAATAGTGAACTTGTAAACATCCATAGATTTGTGTGAGGATTAAATTTAGTAGGGAAAGGAAAATATTAGGCTACTAGCTCGGTATAAAAACAATAGGTCAAAGCACGGTCCCAAGCATAACAGAAAAGCATACAGTATATAGTTATTTAAAGTTGCCTGAGGTTTTTATGTTTGCGAATAAAAGCTATTCAATTTCTAGTACACAGATGCTATAGACCACTACAAGAATGAAATCACAAAAAAACAAAAAACTATACGTACGAGAAGAATGCAATGAGTAAAGAACAAATTAGCATTTTTGTTCAAATAATGAGAACTTGGCTGAATCTGTTGTGAATCTCTTTCTCTGTCTGTGTGCTTATAGGAGTTATTTGTTATTTAGTTTTCCCCATAGAGATGATTCACTCATCCACTTATTATAGAAAAGACACCATGAAACTTACCAATGAAAGTATTTCAAACACTACTTGTCTTCAGTGCAGCATTTATTTAAAGAGCAAACATGCACAGAGGGGAATTCCCCTGCTGGATGAAAAGTAGATCAAAATGTTGATGTTTGTATACATTTTGCCCTCTGGCAAAGGGGTGCCATAGTGTACTGTTATATTTTGTCGCTATTATTGCTGATAAATATAGCACATTAAATGTGAATGGCTTTGTAACTACCAGTCACTCTTTCTTGCTCACAATCTTTTCTCCACAGGTCAAGACGGAGAGATAAACACAAAGGAAGATAGTATGATAGTGGGGAAGAAACGTTGCTCCTGGGAGATGAGAAAAGAAAAGGATGAGGAGAGGGAAAGAATTGAAAATGAGAAGGATGAAGATGCAACCCTAAAGCAAGCAGAATCGTTCACCCAACAGAGGCTGAAGTACTGCCGTGATACAGGTACACACTCCACACTATCTTTCATTATATATTATCCTTCACATTGATAAACTGTGAATATTGTGAATATCTCCATCTCTCTCTGTATCTCTTCACAGACAGATTAAAATGAATAAAGACCTCTAGGGTTTTATATGCAGGGTTTAGTGTGTCTGCATGTTTGAGTGACCTTTGAATTAGGTATATTTGCAATTCCCTATTTGCACACTTACAGAATGAATCATGCCTTTACATATGATTTTGGATTTATGAAATTGCTAATCATGTGAAGACACATTTTTATGTTTTTAATATGTTTTGTCCCTTAAAGCAGTTGCATTAATCCTTTGATTCAGTGTATAATTTGGTACCATGATTTGGGTTTTCTCTTGTACATGTTCAGTACTTTAAAGTAGCAGCACTCCATTTGTTCAAACTGTGAATCTGGTCCTCTCACACTGACAGCAATTTTAGTCACAGTGGGACTGCTCATTATGTGGCCACATACCGAGCTAATTACATCTAAAAAAGTGTGAAAAAGAGCATCCAATTCATATTTTTGGTGTTTAGTCTGCTCTTATGAGGCTGAATTATATTTTAACCCACCAGACTTCAGCAAGACCTTAAAAATAAAAGAGTAGAACTCTTAACAATCACATGACAGTTTTAGTTATAGTGTTTGGGACGCTATACGGTGTCATTTATCATTTAACTATCAAGTAGTTAACGATACCACAATTTAATAAAACAGCAAGCAAACTACATTAAAGTTCTAAAAATGGTGATGTCTTAATTATAGTTTTCATTTTTTTTTACTCCCCAAAAGTGATGGTGTAGTTTTCTTTTTCAGAAAAAATATTCTTTGTTAACATATTTGCCTCTCTTCTTTGTCCATAGCAAATCATAATGTGGAGAAAGATGAAGCATGTTGTTTGGCTTTGCCTCTTTTCCCTGGTCCTTCCTCCTCTGACCATGAAGATGGTTGTGACCTTGGATTCAAGGGAGACACATATAAAGATCATCAGAGACTTGGTCAGTGTGGGAGGGCAAACATTCCTTTGCCTGGAAACGGTTCAGTACCTCTTGAAATATCCCAAAAAGATAACAGCAGTGAGACCCTCATAAACCGCAAACAGGGCTCGAGTATTCAATATGAACAGGGTAGTGTTATGTCCTTCCAACATCTCTCGCTATCAAATGATCCACCCAATAACCTGGAGGAAAATGAGAAAAGACAACCTCCAAATTGTGCCGCACAAGATCAGTCAGCCCTCTCAATGGGAGAATGCACCTGTGCCACCTCACACATGTCCAGTCCAGCCACTGCAAATACTGAAGAGATGGCATTTAGGACAATGGCTCCTTCTGCAGAAAAGAGAAAGTCTCATTTTGACTCAAACAGTTGTTTAGGAATCTCCAAAAAGCTCAAGGCTTTCAACAATTGTGTTCATTGCCACAACCACATGAACCCCAGAGCACATCCACTGCCCCAAGACATGGAAAACAACATCAGCTCTAATTCTGAGATCCTGACTTTTCCATCTGAACTATCGGAGCACCAAAAAGAGGCTAATGTGATGCTAGGCCACTCCGTTTTGCTTGAAGCCGCAATCACGGCAGCCGTTCAAACGGTCCTTCAATGTAGCTTCTGTCCCACTTCGTTAAAAGACCTGAATGCCCTTCAAGAGCATGTTCGCCAATCGCACAACTCGGCTTTAATCGAGAACAACGTCTTCTTCTGTTCGCAGTGCTTCCGAGGATTCCTGACAAAGGACACACTAGATAATCACGTGCAGCAGACCCACTGTCTCAAACTTGATCCAGATCCAGAAGAAACAGCAGAACGCAAGTCTGTGATTTTCTGTCCACACTGCACTCATTTGCCTACGTTTAACAGTAAGCTAAAACTGATGCAGCATATCAAAAAGACACACAAGAACATTAACTTGATGAACCTTAAAGACGGAAGGATGACAATGGGTTCGACATCACCCCAGTCTATCAAGAGTCCAGCCAAAAAAACGGCATTACCTTCAACCGACTTTATCTGTGACCATTGTGGGGCCAAATACAACGATCTGGACCTGTTTCAAACTCACCTGAGTTCCCACCTGAAGAGTATGCTTCCAAAACTTAGGTGTCCAGAGTGCTTCAAGGATTTCCCAAACCATGAATCTTTTAAGGAACACACCGTTTCTCATTTTAGCAATACATCAACACTCTACATCTGTGAAAGCTGCAGTAAGACCTTCACCAGTGTCAAAGACTTACATGGACATCTACTCGAGATGCACACCATTGTGTTTTACCGCTGTTCCCTCTGCCAGAAGGTGTTCAGTTCCAAGATGTCTATTCAGGTTCACCTGGCCTCCGAGCACAGTAAAAAGAGAACCACTTTCCACTGTACATCCTGCGAATGGGACTTCAAACAAGAGCATGACTTACACCTGCATGTCAAAGAGAAGCATCTCGACAAACAACACAAGGTGTACTGTTGCATTTTCTGCGCAGAGTCCTTTACCACGGACATTGAGTTGCAGTGTCACATCACAACACATAGCGATAAATGCAATCCCTGTGTATGTACCCAGACCAGATCTCCCCTCGAGGTGCCCTTACACGAGAAACTCTGTGCCAAGAGCCAGAGCGCTGAAGGTAACAACGTGACCCCTCCACCTGTCTCCGAACCAGTTGCCAAGGACAGTGCTGGAATGCTGCCAGTGAATAGCGAAATAAGAGACAGTAATGTGGAATCGCTGTTCGGCCCTCCCACCAAAAGCAAAAGGAAGGCGAATATGAACGATCCTATGTTTGCTTGTGAAATCTGCGGAGCTTCTTACACCATGCAGTCCTTGCTCGCCAACCACCAGCTGCGAGATCACCACATCCAGCCCGGGGAGAGTGGCACTCTCAAGCGCAAAGTGGAGGCAATCCAAGGGAGCCACAAATGCAAAGACTGTTCCAAGACCTTCTTCACTGAGATGGCACTGTGGGAGCACGTCCAGACTCATCTAGGCCCCACCAAGCACTGCCAATGCCCCATCTGTGGAGAGCGCTTCCCTTCACTGCTAACTCTGACTGAACACAAGGTCACCCACAGCAGGAGCTTGGACACAGGCAACTGCCGCATCTGCAAGCTTCCGCTTCACAGTGAGGAGGACTTCCTGGAACACTGTCAGAGGCACCCAGACCTGCACAACTCACTGACAGGCTTCCGCTGTGTCGTGTGCATGCAGACTGTCACCTCCACTCTTGAGCTGAAAATTCACGGAACTTTCCACATGCAGAAAGTCCAGGATGATGATCTGATCAACAGCTGCACGGATCCCTCCAGCCTTAATCCTGACCTTCAAATCTCCTCAAGCATTGCTCAGCAGGAAACTGTGACTATGAACGTGAATACATTCGAGCATAAATTCAGAGACAGTAAAACTTCCATTTCTGTAGTCAACTGTTGTTCGGCTACGGCTCTCATACCGGAGGAGAGAAGCAATAAGAACACTCTCACCCAGACCTCAACAGTTTGAGTCCACAGCAAACTCTAAATAAAAGACATCACTTGTAAATGACAATGTATGTACTCTTTTGATTGCCTGTGATCTGGAGTATCTGTTTTCAGTCATGCATTATATTTATGCCTTAGATGTGTGAAGACATTAAGATGTTTGGGAGAGGCTTTTTTCTCCGTCCGGTTTTAAAAGTGGTTTCTTTTGTTTTGAGATGCTTGGCAAATGACTAATTCTCCCAAGTGCAAGGCTAATCTTCACTGGACACTTCTGAACTCAGATTTACTGCCATATTTGGATCATTTCCTCTATCTTTGTTACGTTTTAAGATAAATCATTGTGTTAAGAAATGGAACTGGATCTTGGTGGATCTAGGCAGTAATGAGCTGCTGATGACTGAAACTGCAGATGCGCAGAGGGGCAGAAAAGAGGATGAGATGTGGGCAGTGGGACTTGATGTTCTGAGGGAAAGAGTCATTAGCAGTGTTTAATCAAATTGAAATCTAAGCAGGCCTCTTGGTAAACTTTATGGATTATATGTAGGGCTTTTGGACAATGACATCTGATAATCACAAAACTATTTAAATTTTATGGTAATTTTTTTTTTTATTATGTCTTTTTAGGAAAACATCTGCATCTTTTTTTTTTATTTGTGTCTTGTTAATTGTATGATGTTCTGTTGCAGAAAATTAAATTGCTTTTATGCGTAAATATGAATGTGTGTATAAGCCTTACATTTTTGTATTTTTAGTTCTCTATATAGATTTAAAAATGCTATGGTATGTTACTGGACCAGTGCAGAGGGAAGGAGGTTACTGGACCAATGCAGTAACAATGTTTTCTTTTGTCTTCTGTAAAAAAAAAAAAAAAAAAAACGAATTGTTCAGTTGAAAAAAAAAAACATTTAACATTTCTTAGCTCATTAAATTACCCCCTTTTTTTAAGATAGGTTGCAATGTTTCACTTAACATTGTTTAGTATGGTGTCAAAGTTCAGTAATACATCTGGGCAATAAAGATTTACTGTTGAGAGAACAATAAAATTCGATGGCATACTAAGGCGTTTCCTTACACTAGAGTCTTTGTGAATTTGCTGATCATTTTATAAACAGTACAACTATCAATTTCATTAACAAGTGATTTGTTGATCTTTAAAAATACAACTAAATAGAAGCAGTGGATCACAACGTGATGTCCGTGCATGTTTTTGAGAAGGGAAATGAGGTAATAGAGCCCTAAAGCTGGAAGCCACCAGGACAAAATGCTGCCTCATTTGGAAATACCCCTCAATCACCATGACAGCAGCTGGGCTTTGACCGCAGACACAGGAAGGAAAGGCGACATCATTTTAGGCACGCCTGTGCTGTAAAAATGCATTTTCAGACAAATTTATAAATACACCCAGGCAATACATTTACCAATGAGAGCAGTGTGTTACAAATCTGTAAATAGTTCATACAAGAACACAGAAGTCTGGATCAGAAAACTGACAGGGTTAATGAACTGTCAACTCCTGTCTGATTTTATATAAACAGAATACAAATGTGGATTTATTATTTGTATGCTATTGAGACACAGCGATCATCCCAGAAAATGTTTGGGTTAAAACATGAACTTGGTTTTCCTTTTGTGTGTCCAGGCTTTAGGCCAAGATAAAGTCGGCTGTGAAAACATGATGCCGGGTAATGCCCGGACCATCTGTCAATAAGCGTCTCTCGAGTGGGTCGAGTGCAGAGGAGAAATGACTAAAAAGACAGTGCAGTTAGATTGAGTTTTGATTCCAAATATTTAAAGTTGCAGGGTTAAAGATGTAAATTAGGCACAACACCATAGTGAAGTGCCAGTAGTAGAAATATACAGAATGTGTCTTACTCTTAAAGGGATAAGAGTGAATATAAATCAAGGCATGATAACTGAAAATGAGCATGTTGTATGAGAGGTGTTACCTATGCCTCATCAAAAAATACAGCTGCCTAAGATCTTTTATGTTCTGGCTGTTAACAGACCAGTCTGACCTGCTGTCCAGGTGCACTCCCAAGAAACTGTAGGACTATGCCATGTCAACATCCTCCCGGGATGGAAACCAGGGTGAAAACTTCCTCTTCCTACTTCTATTGTTTTTTCACATTGAGTCACTAATCACTTCTCTGCCTTTCTCTCACAAGTCTCACATATCCAACAATCACATATCCATCATCTGAGTATTGCCGTAAATGACTATCCAATGTTGTACTTAAAATCTGATGTATAAAATGAGTAAACAGGAAGGGAGCCAAGATGGCCCTCGTCTAGGGGATGGGATCCAAATAACTGCTCACATGATCTGAAAAAGTCAGGCAATCAAACAGGTGAGAAAAATGATGTCAGTTTTGGTTTTATGTTGGTAAATGTCGTTTAAGTGTCAGGATTTGCCTGGTCAAAATCAGTTTTTTAATAAGTGATAAATTCGTGGAGAAGCCATACACGACTGCAAGGTGAAAGTGGGACAATACTCCCCCTGTTGGCGGAGTATGTGACACTACAAGACACGTTTAGTTTGTTTTTAAGTAGACTTTTTTTCATATTTTCTTTTAAATTATATTGTCAAATACTGTAACAGTATTGGGCATTAGTTATAATATTAATATACTCACTCTAGTACTTCTATTATTGCATTCTATTGTGTAAAGTATACTATGTGATGTCACACTCTGACAATTTGAATGGGATTTAAGGTAATATTAAATGTAGTATTATCAAAAACAGAGAGTATATAAACTTCTTCTGCGGATCAAGAGAGGGAACGCTTTAAAATCAATGAAAAACTTTTATACATTTGCGCATGTTCACATAATGACCAGTAGATGGAGCCGCGAGAATATTGTGTATAAACACGAATGTGCGCGAGCCCAAAATGTCTTTTAGTAGGCCTATACATATTATTTTATATACTACTATTTTATTACTATACATACTATTTTGTCAAGCTTAAATACTTCAGTGGTAAAGTTAAATCAACAGTTCACCTGTATCTCTCACACAAGCCTCAGGGTGAGGCCTAGTAATCACCTGAGACTGAAATTTAAGATGTTCCTGCAGTCAGCTGTTTCGTGTTATGATGACCCACGTTAAAGACGTACCTGTTTCATGATATGTTCGTTCATTCCAAAATACATGTGAAAGGAATAGTCTTTCGTGGCTAGCCGACGACTACTGCAGTAATTTTGGCGAGCCTCAGTATGCACGAACGGGGCACGCGCACAGTGATTAAGAACAAGAAAGAAAGCTCGCTCTTAACGTGAAATAGTAGGTGATATATTTTACATGAGATGTTCATGGCACTGAAATTTTAACGTTTCGAAAGATGAAATCCTAGATGGATAAAGGCAGGTAGGTCTGAGTGCCTGAATACAGGATGTTTTCTGAGGACCCTTCCTTCCTTTAATGCATTAATAATTCACATTTCATGAAACATATCAAGAGGGATACAAAAGAGAGCAAGCGACAGAGCAATAGAGTGAACAACAAAAGGAAATAGCTTTGAAGAAAAACATTCAGTCGCTTGGGATTTGTTATAGATTTGAAGAGAACTACAGTCTAGATCAATGTAATGTCTCAGTCTTAGGCCAAACAAAGTAAATAATTCACTGCCATTTTTACTGTACATAGTCTATGGATAAAGAATGGTCTTACTCTGTGAATTAGTGTAAGCCACATTTCACAGAAACAAGATATTGTTTCACAGTCTCACACATTCTTTGTGAAATATAGTGTTGTAGATTATGATGAGTGAAGTGGACAGTTGCTATTTACACATACAGTTAGTCAGTCACACTCTTAAAAATAAAGGTTCTTTATTGGCATCAATGGTTCCACAAAGAACCTTTACCATCAATGGAACATTTTCATTCCACAAAAGGGTCTTTAGATTATTAAAATGTTCTTCACACTAAGAAAAATGGTTATTTTAAGAACTGTTCACTGTTCTTTGGGGTTCTTCTATTGGCCTCGCTGTGAAAACCTTTGGAACCTTTATTTTTAAGAGTGCAGTCAGTCTCAGCGCATCACAACAGGGGCGGACACCAATGGGATGGTTGTTTGCTACTGGCCGAGGACAGTGTCTGGCTGCTTAATTATTCATTGAGGGAAGGGCCAATTAGGAACCTATCTTGGTAACTGAGTTAATTATTCGTGATGTTTATAGTGGAAGGAGAGGGCAGACATACTGTACCAGATGACCATGAGTTTGTCTGGCTTTTAGCTTTTGCAGTAAAGACACCAAGAATGTCATATGCATGTTTTACTCAAAAGTGTGAAGAAGGAAGGATGCTGAACTGCTGCACTGGCTTAACATGTAATCAGATATAGATTTAAAGTAGTCAGCATTTTTTCTTTCTTATTTATACACATCTTACTTAAAAGAGCAAACAAATAGGTCAAGATAGTTTTCAGCAACCCAAATTTGAATCATCAGACCTCAGAAACCAGTAGTTTTCAATTTGTAATGCTTAAATGACAGATTATCACTTATTATACAGGTGCTTCTCAATAAATTAGAATGTCATGGAAAAGTTCATTTATTTCAGTAATTCAACTCAAATTGTGAAACTTGTGTATTAAATAAATTCAATGCACACAGACTGAAGTAGTTTAAGTCTTTGGGGGGTTTTAATTGTGATGATTTTGGCTCACATTTAACAAAAACCCACCAATTCACTATCTCAACAAATTAGAATACTTTATAAGACCAATAAAAAAAAATATATATTTTTAGTGAACTCTTGGCCTTCTGGAAAGTATGTTCATTTACTGTATATGTACTCAATACTTGGTAGGGGCTCCTTTTGCTTTAATTACTGCCTCAATTACGGCGTGGCATGGAGGTGATCAGTTTTTGGCACTGCTGAGGTGGTACGGAAGCCCGGGTTTCTTTGACAGTGGCCTTCAGCTCATCTGCATTTTTTGGTCTCTTGTTTCTCAGTTTCCTCTTGACAATACCCCATAGATTCTCTGTGGGCTTCAGGTCTGGAGAGTTTGCTGGCCAGTCAAGCACACCAACACCATGGGCATTTAACCAACTTTTGGTGCTTTTGGCAGTGTGGGCAGGTGCCAAATCCTGCCGGAAAATGAAATCATCATCTTCAAAAAGCTGGTCAGAAGAAGGAAGCATGAAGTGCTCCACAATTTCTTGGTAAACGGGTGCAGTGACTTTGGTTTTCAAAAAACTCAATGGACCAACACCAACAGATGACATTGCACCCCAAATCATCACAGGCTGTGGAAACTTAACACTGGACTTCAAGCAACTTGGGCTATGAGCTTCTCCACCCTTCCTCCAGACCCTAGGACCTCGGTTTCCAAATTAAATACAAAACTTGCTCTCATCTGAAAAGAGGACTTTGGACCACTGGGCAACAGTCCAGTTCTTCTTCTCCTTAGCCCAGGTAAGACGCCTCTGAGGTTGTTTGTGGTTCAAGAGTGGCTTAACAAGAGGAATGCAACAACTATAGCCAAATTCTTTGACAATTCTGTGTGTAGTGGCTCTTGATGCCTTGACCCCAGCCTCAGTCCATTCCTTATGAAGTTCACTCAAATTCTTGAATCGATTTTGCTTGACAATCCTCATAAGGCTGCAGTTCTCTCGGTTGGTTGTGCATCTTTTTCTCCCACACTTTTTCCTTCAACTCTCTGTTAACATGCTTGGATACAGCACTCTGTGAACAGCCAGCTTCTTTGGCAGTGAATGTTTGTAGCTTACCCTCCTTGTGAAGGGTGTCAATGATTGTCTTCTGGACAACTGTCAGATCAGCAGTCTTCCCCATGATTGTGTAGCCTAGCGAACCAAACTGAGAGACCATTTTGTAGGCTCAGGAAACCTTTGCAGGTGTTTTGAGTTGATTAGCTGATTGGCATGTCACCATATTCTAATTTGTAGAGATAGTGAATTGGTGGGTTTCTGTTAAATGTGAGCCAAAATCATCACAATTAAAAGAACCAAAGACTTAAACTACTTCAGTCTGTGTGCATTGAATTTATTTAATACACAAGTTTCACAATTTGAGTTGAATTACTGAAATAAATGAACTTTTCCACGACATTCTAATTTATTGAGAAGCACCTGTATAATTCACTGTGCATACATTTTTCAACAACAGTTTTTTCAGTATCTGTTACTAATTTCAGTATCATACTCTTAAAACCATAATTAGTCCATGCCAAGTTCACAGGAAACATGTTGTGCTTCTCTTGTAATCTCGCTTGAGTTTATTTACAGTTTCTTAAAAGAGTAGCATTATGTCCAAATTATCAGTACTGGTGACTTTATGAGAAAAGCTTGATTGCAATTTATTATGGTCTAGTTTACAAATGAAATCTGGGAAAATAGGACAAATGGAAAAAATCAAGCAAAATAGAGTGTTCCACCTAAAAAAAGTCTGTATTAATGTATTAAAATAACATTACAACAAAAATAATCATAATGCAAAACACATCTATTATAAAATCTTATAAAACAC
Organism: Cyprinus carpio; assembly: GCF_018340385.1. Classification (NCBI taxonomy): domain Eukaryota; kingdom Metazoa; phylum Chordata; class Actinopteri; order Cypriniformes; family Cyprinidae; genus Cyprinus; species Cyprinus carpio. The sequence continues at coordinate 11,514,989 of NC_056616.1, forward strand.
ACAAAAAAATAATTTAAGGAAATATGTTTGTACATAAAACAAAGAACACTGTCATCAAACGGCATGCAGTTTAACACTGACATTCAATTTACAAAACAATACACTGAATCTGTATTACAGTAAATTATGTGAGAACATAAAAATGTGATGCTGTATGTCGTTTGAAACAGTCAGTCTCAGACATTAGCCAACACACCATCCACCATTTGAAGCTTTATTGTACACAAAAGGCAAACTCTCAAGAGGAATAAAAAAAAAAACCAAAGAAACAAAAATATTGTACCTTTAGGAATATAACAGTTTGTCACTGAGGCAGTACCTTAAAAGGGACACCTTCGCAACTTCTGTCCCAGTGATAAGCCATTGTACCCCTAAAAGTACAAATTTTGCACATTTTTTTTCTGATAGTGTGAAACAGCAAGCTCTAATCTGATTGGCTGACTTGAAACACTGTATGAGATTGCAGCTGCACAAATCATGTTTACTAAGTACTGAGCTGCTACAATAAATTGGTCACTGGATTTGCCATAATTTGCCCAGTTTGTAGCACCAAATCTGTGATCAGTTTTGAGGCACTTAGTAGCAAGTAAACAGAATGTTATCCCACATTATGTCTGAAATTCTGAGCAGAAATTCTGAGAATTATACACAATCTCATCTAATATTTTGTTTTGGAACTCCTTTCATGCACAGTATCGGTTATTTTGATATGATTGATTTTAGATAAAGGCCATGCAAAAACAAAACGTGATGTGAATCACTTTAAAAGTGGGTCAGATTGCCATTTCATGTCTGTTGAGTTTGTGCTCATCACCACAATCTGGAGGAAATGCTATATAGATAGAAGACCAAGATATTCAGAAGCTGCAGCTCAGACTGGGTGTTATAGAAACATTCTGTGATGGAAGTAGATACGGAGGTGTGAAATGATCACAATGATAACAGGAAATACACTTTTTTAGTTTTTTGCAAGATCTGTCAAACTTCAAGTTGTTGTTGTATTGATCATTCAACAACCTTGATTTGTCTTTCTTCCAAGTAATAAGCAAAAAATGTCCAATGCATCTAAAATTTTAGCATGCAGTGGGACAAGCTGTTCCCATTTGACTGCCCATTGTTGGGACGGGGTCTGAATTGCTTTTAGAGCTGTGCATGTTGTGCTGGCTGCTGTGCGTGGAGTGCTGACTCAAGCTGACTTTGTTACACAGCGATGCCATGCCTCTTCTGATCTCCTGACGGACGTTGTTGCTGGAGAGTACGTAGAGAATGGGGTTGAAGGCACTGTTGAATGTCGACAATCCTAAGGAGATTTTATAGGGCATGTAGATGTGCTGTTTAAAGTTACAATCCTCTAGCAGCTTGGGGAAGTGGAAGATGATGGCACGCAGCAGCAAGATAATGTGGTACGGAGTGAAACAGATCAAAAACAACGCTACCACAGCCACCGCCAGGTAGCGCACCTTCCCTTTCTGATGAGGCTGGAGGCTCGTACTGGCCTGAACGTTGGCAAGAATGGCTCTATTGGTGAAGATCAGGATGGCAAGGGGGATAAAGAAGCCGATGCAAACGCGAGCGTAGCTGAATCCCGTAACTACCGCTGAGCTCTGGCTGGGCTCAAAGCAATGGTGTTTTCCTTCCGCAGCATTGCCTTCAGACATGATGAAGACGGGCACGTGACCCAAGCCCACCACCATGAAGATCAAAAACGCCACAAGAGCAGCGATGTTTTTCTGGCGAAGGCCACGAGACTCAATGGCATAGACAACCGCCACATAGCGGTCGATGGACACGCTGCACAGCAGGAAGATGCTGATGTACATGTTGTTGAAGAACACAAAGCCAGTCACTTTGCAGGCCAAGGAGCTCCAGGGCCACTCGTGGTTTCTACTGACGTACACCGTCCACAAAGGCAGCGTGAAGAGGTACGTGAGGTCGCACACGGACAGGCTGAGCAGGTAGATGGCGAGGACGTTGTTACGACACACCTGGTGGAAGGTGAGGTAGACCGTGGCCAGGTTGGCTGGCAGGCCGATGATAAAAACCACAATATACAGCACCATCAGAGGAACGCGGTCATCTTCATAGGATATTTCACAGGTCACATTCTTACTCTCGTTCGTGGTCATCAAGATGCTTGGAGTCACAGTGGATGCATGCATCATATCTGGGGGGAAATAAAGGGAGAAATGAGAATGAGGGGTAAAACACAATTGTGGGAGGTAGAATTAAAATGTAAAAAAAAAAAATTGTGCACATTTTAAAATTAAATTAAAACTAATTTAGTTTCACAAATAAAAATTGCAAAGATCTTAAATAAAAATAATAATACAAAATAAAGTAAAATAAAAATAACAGACACAAAAGGTAAATGCCTGTAAATGTTAAATAGAATGTGTTTTGAATTTTTTTCTAAATTCTAATGTCTAATAAAATAAAAAAAATAGTTCCAGAGATGTTAATGTTAAAGCTCAAAGTCACTTTTTTTCCCACTTTTTTCATTACTTCTGTTTATTTCACGTGGTATTTGCCAAAAAGATGGTATCTGTCAAAGATCTAAAGTAATATTCAAAGCCATTTTTTCTGCAATAATTATCTGGGGTTTGTACCTAAAATCTGTATTTCAGTCTTTCTTTGACTCAAAAATAATTTTGAGGCATCCAACATACACACAAATGACTGAATCATACAACTAAGGTAACAATTTGACGCAGATAAGGAAGTTTCCTTTTGACCTGACCACTGATAAGCAGCAACAGTCTAAAAGTTTCCAATCTAACCGCATGACAGTATGTAGTGTTTCAGTGTTCCTGCCATGTCTTAACCACAGTAAACCGTCCCCGTTTCCCTTCATCTCCACACAGCACATTGTACCACTCCCTGCGTTTGCCCCAACTAGACAAGACAGCCACTGAAATATTCATAGAGACCCCATCATCCACAGGGAGACGGGAAAAAACAAGTGCATCAGAATGGAAGCATGCTAGTGGAAACCACATTTGTGGCTAAATGAATTATATGAATCCTAGCATAACTGTCTCGCCCTAGACATTTCAGAAACTTAAAATGAGACCAAAATACAACAAGCAGTAATTGAGCAAGATGCTTTTAAAAAGTTTAGAGCGTAATAACAGTAAAACCACTCATAGGTTATGCAAACTACAAACTAGCTGACTAAGAGTCACCCCCCATTCCCTTTTTTTTTTTTTTTTTTGTAAGTTACTCGTTTCACACTGGTAAAAGTCCCTGACCTTTTACATGAACTCTACAGAGAACTGGTCAAGTAAAAAGTGCAAGTCCTCAATTTGCCCTAATGACACTAACAAGAACAGTTGACTGGGACTGATGGAAAGACAGAGAGAAGAATACAAACAGCACTAGACTTCAGTGTTCTGTGGCCTCCTTATAGTCATTAAATCCCTGTACGCGTGTTAAGACAGACACTGTGACTTTTGGATCAGATGAAACCTTTATTTGCTCTTCCCATATCATTAGTGTCAAGACACTGGCGATGCTCAGTCAAGTGTATGAGAGCTTTATCTTCAGACGCTCCAGGCAGACTCGGGGAAACAAGCTCAAACATGATGCTCTACCGCAAGAAGATGCCACACATACCAATATTATTACCTAAATTAAACTGACATCTTCATTAAATAGTAACGACTCCTTTGTTTACTGCTGATAGCGAAATCAAACCAAACCAAACCTCTCAAGTAAAAATGATGATTATTATTGTATTTGTTTGTTAAATATGACATTTAACACTTTAGATCTATGTTTTTTTAAAACCTCATAAGGTTCCTTGAAGATAGGGTTAAGGTATTTTATTTTTATTTTTTAAGATATTTTAATTTCAACTATAAGCCAACTTTCGAACTAACGACCTGCTAAGAATTATCTAATGTAGTAATCTTAGTTATTAATAAAGTTAAAATTGTAAGCTATATTAAAGTATAAAAGTCTTTCAGAGAAAATGTTTGTTTTTTTTAGGTTAAAATTGAACATTCCTGCGTTAGATATTTAAAACACATGGCCAGTCAGGTTATATATAAGTAGGCTAACTTACATTTGAAAACACACATCCTGATTTTAGATTGTCCTGCACATAAAAACAACAACAACACTGGTGCTTCTTAATATGTAAAAGCTAATATGACATTTTCTATAAATGTAACGTATAAAACCGCGTGGCTCTTACCTCTAAACGGTGTTCACAATGTGTCCACTCTTCTTCCATAACCATTGACATTAGTGTAGTAGCGCAGCGTGTGTGATGATGAGGGGCGGGGCGGGGCACGCACATCTCTACATCACACACGATCACGTGGTCATCACACTTACTGCTTTCTGTGGCAGCAGGTTCCGATAATGTGCTTCAAATGAATGAGAGGGCGAAACCTCTATGACGCAAAGTCTAGTGAGTCGCTTATAGAACGCTTATTTTAGCATCATCGACGCGTTGTGGTTTGTGTACGTGAGCGAATCGATGGCACTTAGAACACGCATGATTCTCAAAAGATACATATCATTAGGATGTAAACAGTTCAAAAAAGTTTTTCACACTCATCATACCTCGAATTATTGGAGATATATTAAATATTTGTATATTAAACGTACAGTTTGTCAGCATTGAAATAATATTAGTGTATTTGTATCACATTACCACTGTAAAGTGAACCAAAACCAGTTATTTTAATAGCCTACAATGAGAAGCCAGCATCCTCCTCAAGGAAATAAAATTTATACGAAGAATATTTTAAAACGGATGAGTTGGTAAAAAAAAAAAAAAAAAATCAGCATTAACTTAAACTTGAAAAAAAGATGTAAAAATAACTGTTGTTGTTGGGTTGGGGAAGTGGCCTAGTGGTTAGAGAGTTTGACTCCTAACCCTAAGGTTGTGGGTTTGAGTCTCAGGCCGGCAATACCATGAGCAAGGCACCGAACCCCCAACTGCTCCCCGGGCACCGCAGCATAAATGGCTGCTCTGGGTGTGTGTGTGTGTTCACTGCTGTGTGTGTGCACTTTGGATGGGTTAAATGCAGAGTACGAATTCTGAGTATGGGTCACAATACTTGGCTGTATGTCACGTCACTTAATCTTTTATAAAGTTTGACCGCAGCAAACTGTATTATTGAAACTACCACTAGTCACATTTATTTTTAAACAGTTAGCACAGTCGGTGTGATATTAGTCATTCAGACCAGAGCTGAAAACAGACAAAACAAATATAGGCCTAATCTAATGTTCTGAAAAGGAAAACACGGAGAAACAAAGACAGTTACATAAAAATCAGCTGTTGTCTAGATCAGAGTGATCTCAAAACCAGAACAACATACTCATTGCCATGACATGTCTGTGTGGAAGAATTTCCAGTAAACAAAGTGATCCTTATTTAATTATTAGTCAGCTATTATTTATTTATTTATTGTCATGATCCCACATTCTTGTAGAAAGACATCTCCACCTTTTCTGGGCACCTTAGATGTCTATGAGAAATTTGTTAAGAGTTGTAATTCCTTTACCTGTTAATTAGTTTAGAATCTTTAAATACATTTTTTTTTTTATCATCAACGATAGTTTTGGATTTAGCTAATAATTTAAAATGACAAAATTTAAAACAATGAAATTAAATAAAATGCATTTGGATGAAAATAAAATAAAAAATGTTAATCAAAATAAAATAAAACACATTTTGTTGCAATAAATTGTGCATTATTGTCTATTTTGAGACCAGTTTGTTCCTGGACTGGCTCTGGACCTAGTCTTGGTGTTAGTAGACCTAGTATTGTTGTTTGTCAGAAATATACACTACCAATAAAAAGTTTGGGGTTTGTTGATTTATTTTTTGGTAGAAGTTTCTTTTGCTCACCAGCTATTTCATCAAAAAATGCTGTGAAACATTACCATTTTGAAAGAATTGTTTTATATTTGAATATATTTTAAAATGAATTTTTTTTTGTTGTGTTGTCAACGCTGAATTTTCAGCATCATTACTCCAGTCTTCAGTGTCATGTGATCCTTCAGAAATCATTCTGATATGCTGATTTGCTGCTCAGGGAACATTTCTTGCCATTAGTAATGTTGAAAACAGTTGTGCTGCTTAATATTTCTGTGAAAACCATGATTTTTTTTTTTTTTTTTTTTTTTTTGATTTTTTTCAAGATTCTCTGACAAATATTTTGTAACATTATAAATGTCTTGCTTGCAAATGAAATGACAGTTGGTGTGAATTTGGTAGATCCAACTTAAAAATGTATAATGGGGTGAGCGAATCTACTATATTACTTCATAAATACGACACTTGTGGTTTTAGTTTCTAAATGTGTGTTTCACCCGTTTGTCATAAATATGAGTTTATTTAATTTTTTGGAAACCATTAATGGCTTCACAAATACCACAGCTATGAATTTAAGCTGTATAAAGTACAAACAACAAAGCTGAAAGAACCAAAACTTGTGGAAATCCAATGAAAAAGGTTATGTGACACACAATTTACTTTATGGTCCTAGATGACACAGCGGGGGGCCTTCCTGACTCATACTGCTACTGCGCACTCACTTTGTGGTTATAAATCAGCCTCCATTTACAGAACTGTGTGAATCGTGTCAAATCTGTACTGTCAAAAAACTTATTCAAATACACTGACAGATATTTACCAGAAAACCAGTACGGTAATATAAACAGTATTACTGTCATCAGTATCATATTATTTTTAATAGAAAATAAAGAGTTTGCAGAAGGACAGAACAGATACATCTGCAAAAGAATGATTCACTCCACTGGTTCTTTGAATTGTTCAATGGCTTGTAAGGTTTGTTCAGTATTAACTCCATATTAAGCAGCTTCATGGTGTTTTTTGTGTAACACTGTCTATGAAATAGCTCACACACATCTGCCCACCACTGCCTCGTGTCAGGATCCAACTGTCAGTTTTTCCATCTGATTTGCTGAAGTAAAAACAAAAAAATTAAAATTACTAACATTGCAACAAGTGAAGTGACCTGTAGAAAACACTGATAAATTACTGTAAGATGTTTCTCAAGATTTCTACTCGTACTACACTGTGAATCAGAAAATGACTCGAGAGTGGAGGCTCACTTCCTCTTACCACGTTATTGAGAAGTTCCTGGATCTTCCTGTATTCGGGTGAGTCTCGTTCCAGCTTCTCTCTGTACACAACAAGCTCCTGCCGGTCCTTCAGGTCTCTGTATGTCTGAATGAGCAAAACGAATGCAGTGATTTACACGGAGAAAGACTGAGAAACACTGGCAGAGTGACTCGAGAAGGAACTCACATTGATGACGATGTCATGACATTTATATTTCAGAGCCACACTGAGCTTGAGCTCTGGGTTGTCGATGAGGTTCACATACTCCTGCAGCACCTGCAGATCACGGGAAAGCACGTGTGAGGAAACTGAGCAGGTTTATTACAACATAGAAACTGACGTACGTTTACAGGGGCGCTGTTCTTCTGCAGGATGTCCACCACTCTGTGAAAGCCAACGGGAGATCTTTTCTTGGTGTATCCTAGCCAGTTTTTGGTGTTGAACAGACTATCCACATCAAACCAGGATTTCAACTTCGCTCTTGCGCCAAGAGCCGTGAGAATATACTGCTTTTCTGAAATCTGCCACAGGAAACACGAATGGTTTAGAAACTCTTTCCCATAGACTGTTATTGCAGACTTGCACAAATGCTGTGTAGACACTACTGGTGTCTAATGACAAGTTCTAAGTTCTAATGACTGTAGAAACATCTAAAGAATGACAAATATGAAAACTACACAATAAAAGTTATGATCAAGATGAAGTTGAAGAATCCAAAATACATGATAATCCAGTCACTTGACAATTCCCACACTTCTGTGTGTGTTATTTTATAATTTTGATGATTTTACTGCTGAAAGAAGTAATAGTAAAGAATGAGTTCGTGTGTCCAGACTTTTCATGGTGCTGTAAGTTGGTAAATATTAAATACAAATTTAATTAAACACAAATAATTAGATGACAAATGACTGTTTATTTTACCCGGAAAGTTTTTCTAATGTTCGCAGGGCTGCTATAAGTTCCCTGTGGAATAAAAAATGATGACAATTATTGAAATACAGTTGCCCAAAACACTTTAAAATGTATAAATATCAAACCAGGTGACATTTATAGCACTTTTCAACTTTTCAAAAATCAAACAATGAAGCTGGTTAGGTTTCAGATAACAAATCAATAGATATATTGTTATTTTTTTTAGTTTTTAAAAGCTCTCTGAAGCTGTGGGAAATAATATGTACAAGAAAAATAATTATTCAGTTAGCAAATGATTTACTAAATGAAGAAGATCAACTGAACATAATACAATAATTACAAATATTTATATAATTACTGTATACACTACTTTTCAAAAGTAAAAAAATATTTTATTCAGCAAGGACAGATTAAACTTATCAAAATGACAGTAAAGACATTTATAATATTAAATGTTAATGTTTCTATTTGAAATAAATCCTGTTTTGAACTTTTTATCAAAGAATCCTAAAAAAAATGCATCTCACGGTTTATAAAAAATATTGTTTTCAACATTGATAATAATGTTTTTTGAGCAGCAAATCAGCATATTAGACTGATTTCTGAAGGATCAAGTGACACTGAAGACATTCTAAAATATTTCAATAAGAAATCAGTTATTTAATTTGTTATATTTCACAATATTAACAGACCTGCCAACCTGTACGCATTTTGCGTAGCGGCTACGCATTTTGACCTCAAAGTACGCTTGTACTGTACAATTTGTCAATTTAAACTACGCAAAATCTAGTGACGCCTCTGTCCACGCGCAGCATTTAAAACAAGCAATAGAAAACGATGAAGAGGTCAACCAATCAGAGCGGGGTTTTTTTCTCTTTGGTTTTGCAATAAATTAATTTCTGCGTTCTATTTCTCTCCTAGTAGCCTAGTTTATAGTTTCAGTTCAAAGCGGCTCGCGCTCGCCCCGTCAGGTGCTGACAGAAAGGCTGCGTGAGGCTGACAGACACGCGCCGTTTAATGTGTTTGAGATGTGCTGTTTTCCTTAATGCATAACTTACATTTCACATGTATATTCTCCATCTGTAAATGTTAAAAGATCAACGAAAATATTTCCATTTTGCTGTTAGAAGTGCATGAGCTTTTGCTTTGCGATTCTCCGCTAATCTCCACAGACTTCATTTAGAACGAGCGCCGCCGCGCGCATGCGCGCCAAACACACACACCTCAATGAAATAGGAGCGCAATAACTCTGACTAAAATATACATTTTGCTGAAATATTTGTAGTTAGACATGTTCACACTCGTGTATTTGTATGATAGCACTAACTGTAAATTTTAATGGGGTAATCAAAATAGCCTTTTTAATCAATAAGTCTGTGCTTTTTATTATTTTTATTAGTTTAGTAACTTCTGCTTTAAAATGATTATTTTTGTTTTCAGATTGCAATGTTACAATATAATGTGATTTTAACCCTTTTTTTGCACATAATATATGCCTACAAGCTTACAATCTTTATTTGTTTAATCCAAAAAAAAAAAAACAATCACACCAAAAAACAAAAAAAAAACACAAAAAAATATTTTATGAGGTGGCTAATTCACATGTTTTGTGAACAAATCTTACATATTTTACAAGGCTGCAAATTCGAATTCATATGAATGACCATCCCAACCCCGCCCTTAAACTTTAACCACCATCGTAAAATATGTACGAAATGGTTATGAAATAGCGTTGGTAATGCTTGTTGATATTACAATTCTGGATTATATATATAGTAATATTTTCAGTTTGTTTACATAATATTTTAAGATATAGTGGAGAAGTGAAATGTGATCTTGTACCTCTGACTCTCCGTAATGGTAAAAGCAGGAGTAGTACAATGTGGTGATGATTGGCATATTAAGGATGGAGGCTTTTCTAGGGAACTTCTTAAAGATTTCTGCATCTGCCTTCTTGTCACTAGCCTGTATTTAAAAAAATAAATAAATAAAAAACTTTGCATTAATGAAAAAATATAGTGTCCACACCAATTGAATGAATTGCTAAACCCTAACAATATGATATTTTCATCGGAAAGTCATTTTCTCATGTCTGATTATTACTTAGCCCTTAGGCCTGCTTCACACGTCCTGCGGTTGTGCCACATATTCATCTCACCGCTCATATTAAAAGATGTACCGCACGTGTGAGAAGCGATGCACTGTGTCCCAGATGCAACAATGACAGTCAGGTTTCTGAGCTCAGCTTATTATATTTGCCAAATATTATGAACACTGCAGAAAACACAGTGAAAATGCACTACAAACTATTTTATCAACACGATCTTGTGTAATACAGGCTGTATGAAAAAATCATATTACAATGGTAACTAATTTGCCATTGTTAGAAAAAAAGGAAAAACTTTAAAAAAAAAAATGGATTCAGTAAATCTGTATATTTTATTATCTACCATGTTATTAAAAGAATGTTTCAATGCAGTAACCTAGTAATCAGATTATTTTCTGCACTGAGCTGACACAGGAAATGTGTGATGTGTGAAACAGAAAATACAGGTCAAGAGTGAAGACCTTGCCTTCTAACAAAACTATATTCACATTATACACCTGACTGATACAAACTGAAACACACTTGTTAATTTGTGCTATTAAGCCGTAAGAATAAAGTGAGCACAACCTTTGTTTTCACTTGTTTCATAATAAAGGAAACATCTGCCATGTAACCCAATTTGATAAAAGCCCCTCCCGTCTGGCTTCCCTCTGTACACAGAGACCTGTCCCCTACCACACCACCCTCAGGAAAGAGGAAGAGTGAGGAGGTGCAGAGGAAATATCTCTTTAACAGCATGGTAAGGTGAGGCAGAAATTGACAACTTTTGATGTTTAAACACTTGTATCTTTGTTTACAGAGAAAAGAAGTCAGCACTGTCATGGTGTCGTTTCCTTAAGGCGACATTTGGGATGTGGTCTGGCATTATTTTTCCAATTCCATTTGCTAGCAGCATAGAAATGATTGTACTCCATTATATTACACAGTTATTACATATTGTTGTTGTTGTTTAGTTATTACAGTAGTACATTAACAAGTGATGTGTTTCAGTTATTCATATACTTCTAGTCAAAGGTTTTTCACACCTTTTGGGTTTCATGATCTTAAAAAACAAACTAAAAAGTCTGTTTTATATTGGTGATCACTACATAATTTTCCTACTTTAATTCAGGGGCACATTAGTGTTACAATTACTTAATTGTAATTGAGATAGTTTTTTACATTTGAGATATAATTACATCAAGTAATACTGAGTAAATGACACTTTTTTGTATTATATTTGTATTACCTAGGATCCAGGTATTTCAATAAAAGGGCTCACAGCTTTATTGTTCAGTAAGCTTGGTTCTGGGTCTTAACACCCCCAAAATCTTGTTCTCCATCATTGCATATGTAGGCCCACTCATGGATGAGACATGCAGATAAACTATAGTCAACCTTCACTGTGTTTTATATAATAAATGAACTCCGAAAAAGTTATCAGTCAGTGTTTAACATTCTATTAGTTGTCAAAATGAATTAATTGCAGCACTTGTGTCATACCTAAATCTAGCTCTGTACAAAGGAAAATAATGTAAGAATGTAAAGTTATTTTATGCATTTAAATATGATTTAATTTTCTTTTCGTTTTCATACTTTACAAATTAACGAAAAATTAGCGAATATTTTCTAGTACAACTGCACTGTGCTTACATTTGGCCTACTTGTTCATTAAATTATAAATAACAAACATATCTTGCGCTCTATTGTGATGTGATCTTGAATTGCAGATAATGCTGCATGCATTTGGGAGACGTTCTTAAATGTAATGCATATATACATGCGTGCACAGTTTTGGCATTTTGGTAATTTCGTGACTTAACTGACGACATACGCTCGCAGTTTCCAGTGCGGTTTATTTATGAAGTGAGCGTGCGCCTCATTTTCGCGTACAGTTGAAGAGCACAGCAAAACGGCAGACAGGACAGGAAAGTTTGTTTTACTGAAATAACTTCTCATTAGACCGCAGTTCACTGTTGTTCTACTGAAGCTCTTTTTGCACCTGTAGCCTACATTTTCCGCTCTTGTTTGACTCGCGCCTTGTGCTGAGGGCAAGCTGAGCGCGTCTGAAAAGTCCCGTTTGTTGTGGTCGCAAAGAGATACAGCCGTTCCGCGTCTTAAGTTTGTAATAAATACATTTTTGAACTCATTAAAATGCTAAAAACCGTTAGATAAAAATGTTGCATTACATTATTTAATAACTAAGCTTTTGATTATTTATAACTGTAGTAGATGTCCCAAAAGGTGACCCCTAGAAAGGTTGTGGGGGCGCGGGGAAACATTCAGTAAACAGTCTATCGCATTAAGCTGTTTGTGTGTCGTTGATTACTATTACATAGTGTCAGAAGATTTCATAACGTGATAAATGGACACTGTGAGTACACGCCCGAGACTCATCTGACGAACGAGAAATGTTTATCGGATCGCAAAAAACTTTATATTGTTTACATCATGTCTGAAAATGAAACACCAGCGCACGCACACGGAGAGTTTTCATGTCAGCGCTCCTGACAAATTTGACTGTGCTGAGGGCTAATGAGAGTGGCCGAAATGGATCAGACGTTTCCAAAGCTACCGTGTCGCGTCTGGACTGAACAAAAGAGATGAAGAATTCCAGGTCAATGCTCTTATTTACTTTATGGGTGATGAAGCGGAGGATATTTTCAATGCTTCCACTTTAACTGCAGATGAAAACTCAGCTACACTGCAGTTGAAAACTGTTTTAATAACCATTTTGTGGGAAAGCATAACGTCATTTTTGAGAGAGTCAAGTTTAATAGACAGAGAATGTGCCAAACATGAGTAAATGTTTAGGATGTGGCAGAATCCCCTCTCATGGTTGGAAAGAATGTCAAGGATGTGGAATGTAACTGCCACAGAAGGGGGCATTTTTGCAGTAGTTTGTGGTTCCAGGCAACAGGTGCAGGAAGTGTTCGAACAGCAAGATATACAGGAGGACTCCCTTTATTTAGGTGAAGTAAAAGACCACAACACAGGATGGTATACAGATATAACACTAAATGGGGAAACATTCCTTTTAAAATTGATACAGGCGCTGTGGTCACAGCCATTCCCACAAAACTTTATGACTACTGGATGGATGGAACTTTTGGCAAATATCTCTGGCGAAAGAGTGCAGAGAACTCACAACATTTATTATACCATTTGGCCGATTCTGCTTTAACGTCCTACTCTTCGGCAACAACTCAGGTCCAGAACACTTCCAGAGACACATGTCTCAGCTCCTAGATGGAATAACAGGAGTAATCTGCCATGCTGATGATGTGCTAGTTTGTGGTAAGGATAAAGCCCAACATGACGAGTGACTAACTGAAGTTCTGTTCAGATTTCAGAAAGGAGAAGTGCTCCTTCACACAGTCTGAGTGAGTGCAGAAGGAATAGCACTGGATCCAGAAAAGGTGAGGGCTATTGATGACAACACCCCAAATGTGGCAGATATGAGACATTTCCTGGGCATGGCCACACATATGAGCAAGTATATTCCTCATTTCAATGATGATACAAAACCACTGCATGATCTACTAGCCAAGCAGAATGACTGGATATGGGGCAGTGTGGAGCAAGCAGCTTTTAAAAAGATCAAATCTGACTTGGCATCAACCCAGGTATTAGCACAGTACAAGCCTGGTTCAAAAAACAAAAGTGTCCACAGATGCATGCTCTTTTGGATTAGGAGCCGTCCTTAGCCAAATGAGGAATGAGACAGAATGGCGACCAGTGGCTTTTATTTCAAGATCCCCGTCTGAGACAGAACAGAGATATGCTCAAGTTAAAAAGGAGGCTTTGGCAGTTACATGGGCTTGTGAAAGACTCGGCTCATACCTGATTGGCCTTCATTTTACTATAGAGAAAGACCACAAACCATTGTTGGCACTTTTGGGAACAAAGGCATTGGATGACTTGCCCCCCAGGATTCAAAGATTCCATCTAAGCCTTCTGAGAATTACATACAACATAGTGCATGTTCCAGGCAAGTCATTAGTCTCTGCTGACGCACTGTCAAGAGCCTCTGTAGTCAGAGAACTGTCAAGTGTAGAAAAGGAACTGGAAAAAGAAGCACAAGTATTTGTGGATGTAGTACATCACTGCTTGCCAGTGTCACAATCAAAGCTACAACAAATAGCAGATGAGCAGCAACATGACAGGATCTGCAGGGAGCTGATGGAGCGTTGCAGAATAGGCTGGCCAAGACAGGAGGAGCTAAAAAAAAGACATAAAACCTTACTGGGTCCATCAAAGTGAGCTGCACATTGCAAAAGGCCTCTTAATGAATGTTCAAAGAGTGGTCATCCGAGAGAAAATGCAGACAGAAATGTTAACGGCTGTAGAGCTTGAGCACAGCAGTCAGTGTGGTGGTTGGGCCCATGCAGTCAAATTGCAAAAATGGTTGTGCAATGTGTGACATGTTTGAGACATCAACCCCAGCACACTGAACCTATGATACCACTGCCCTGGCAAATCTGGGGGCTGATCTTTTCTTCCTGAAAGGTAAGACCTACTTCCTAGTCGTCGACTACTTCTCAAGGCACATTGAAATTGAAAAGATCCCCAGTACTACAGCTAAAGGTGTAATACAAGCACTGAAGGTCATTTTCTCTAGGCATGGAGTGCCAGAAACACTGATAAGTGATAATGGCCCACAATTTGCATCTGCTTTGTTTTCATCCTTTATGACAGATTATGATTTTATTCATATAACCAGCAGCCCATATTTCAGCCAAAGCAATGGGGAGGCAGAGAGCGCCGTGAAAACAATTAAGACTTTACTTAAAAAAAAAAAAATCCTGATCCTTACCTTGCACTGTTGGCCTACAGGGTTACACCGCTGCTACACAGACCCTCACCCGCTGAAATGGTAATGGGCCGGAAATTGAGATCTCCATTACCACAGGCAAAACCGCAACTCAAACCACGATGGCCGAACAGGCGAGTATTCAGAGAAAAAGATGAACAGCTGAAAATGACACAAACACTGAACTTTAACAGGAGACACAGAGCTACTGTGAGGTCTGAGTTGAAACCAGGACAAGTAGTATGGATCTCTAAATCACAACAACCAGCAACGGTGCTTGGCAAAGCAAATACACCAAGGCCCTACATAGTTCAGACAGTAACACAGAGCAACTAAGAGCACTCTGTACAAGCACCAGAGACCCCAGGGCCCCAGAGGGAAACTACACTGGTTCAACCAGATTCTTTGGTTGAAATACCAGAAACTGTGGTGCGTAGGAGAGAAGCAGAAGTGGAGCAGGTGCCTGAAACAGCAAGAACAGAGAGAGCACATACTGAAAAAGAAAGAGAGCCTCCAAGAAGACAAGTGAAGCCACCAAAGTGGCTTAAATACTATGTTGTTCATTGAGCTAAGCATTGTAAAAAAAAGAAAAAAGAAATATGGTTACAGAGATGTTCAACAGTCAATGTTGCCCCTGAGGAGGGGAGATGTAGTAGATGTCCCAAAAGGTGACCCGTAGAAAGGTTGTGGGGGTGCGGGGAAAAGTTAAGTAAACAGAGTCTATTGCATCAAGCTGTTTGTGTGTCGTTGATTACTATTACAATAACGTTTTATTAAAGACGATTTTCACAGAATGTGGCACCCCCCATGCACTGCATATACATGCATACACCGTTTTTGTGGCACTCCTTTCATTAGTGCCATTTCATCATTTCAAGTGTCTTGATTATTATTCCAAAATGGGGGAATAATGAACAAGAATTTATTGGTTGGACTCCCTCACCTCTATGATTATGTGTCTCTCGAGGAGTGTATAGTGGTCTTGAACATGAGTGGCATCGTCTTGAGAGAAAGGAAGGCTGAGAACAAACAGAGAGATGACTTCGATCATTAAAGGACAGCAGGAGCTGACTGAACTTTCTGCTGGATTTCTCTGAAAGACCTTTACCCGAGGCAACTTTTGAGGAAGTCTCTTCTTTGGCCTTCATCCTTTATATTTAAGTGTTCTTTGTATTGCATCAGCTGTTTAAAATACAAAGGAAGCCAGTTTAACATATGTGTGATCAAACAGAAACTTACTGAGGAAAAACAATTGGTAATATTTTGCAATAAGGTTCCACCTGTTAACATTAATTAACTACTTTAGTTAAAATGAAATGAAAACAATGAAAAATAAGTTTAAAGCATTTATTAATCTTTGTACATGTTAATTCCAACATTTACTAATACGTTATTCAAATCAAAAGCTGCATCTGCTAATATTACTTAATGAATCTGAGCTAACATGAACAGTTGTATTTTTAACGATTAATGAAGATTCATAAATACTATAGCAAACCTATTTATTGTGAATCTAATTATTGTAATGTGTCACCAAAAATTTAAATGTTCAACTTCCTCTCTTTTCACTTTCATTACAGCAGAAAAGTGTTAATTTTGTTAAGGCCATTTTCTTCCTCTTTTCATTCATATATATATATATATATATATATATATATATATATATATATATATATATATACACACACACACACACACATATATATATACACACACACACACACACATAAAAAAAAAAAAATACATATATATATATATATATTCAGTTTTATAGTCACTTGTTGCCTTCATACAACACTGTACCACCGTGGCAAAAATAAATCTGTACAAAAGCTGGGCATATAAGACTGTGAAATTTATATAATTTTAACTCTCTTTCTCACAAATTCAGATTTCAAGGGCAGCGGCTATTTACACTAAGTGAAAATAGCATATTTTCTTAGAGAAAGATTATATTTACACTAAGTGCAAAGTGCATTTAAAAAAATAAAATGTTATCTTAATCAACATTTTTTTTTTTTATCTAGACGGAAAATGTTTGGAACATCGGTTACAGGTTTAATTTATACAGGTTAAAAAATTTTGGTACTGCTGGACAAGTGTACACATCAAATAGGAAGTGTTTGCATCTCTATTAGTTAATTCTGGGCACTCCCTTCTTCTCATGAATTGGGAGGTGCATTTTGTTGGAGCAAGACAAATTTAGTCATATGACCTGGAGATGACATTGCTATAGAGGGTTAAATATATAAGGTCATGTGTGTACAAGCTGTGAGTATAATGACAGTTGAGTGTGTAAGTGCAGTTAGTACCTACCGCCATATCTTCTGTCCTGCCAAGAGCCCTAAAATATAGTCAGGTGACCAAAGTGATAAAGACATACATAAATAAAACATACACAACAAGCTAACTCTTCAAATCAAATAAGCAGTGCTAATATATGGACACTGAGAACACAACTATTTTTAACATGTTTCTCACTAAGAGAGGTGGTTATATATATACAAACAGCAAACTTACTTCATTAACTCAACCAAAAGCTTTTGTTCTCCCATTTCTTTTAAATAATGCACGTAATGACGCAAAGCCACATCTCTCGCCATTAACTCTCGAAAGAGGATTTCTGCAAAAATTACACATAAAAAAAAAAAAAAAAAACTTTTTAGAAAATATTTAACTAATTGGGGAAAAAAAAGAGAGGGAACTGGTGAGCAATGACAGATCACAAAACATCTCACCTTTACTTAATGACTTTTTTAAATATATCAAGACCTGCATTAGGAAAATGTAAAATATCAGTTAATAAGCACAAGCTGTTCCTACTGATATGAATCCTCATAAAGTCATAGCTGTGCTTCCACATAGGTTATGTGAGAGATGTGCAGCTCACAGCAGTGATGAGGTTGCCATCATAAACGGCAACAGCTTCATACAGCAGCAGAAGTTTGTCTTGCAGAGAGCGGAACTTTTCTAGGGAAAATGCCTGTAAAAGAATCATTTTAATTAGATGAGAAAAGCATATTTTCCCATTTACAGCCATTCAAAAGTAGCCATATATTCTGACGAAATCATTTTTGTAAGCAACATATAAACATTATTTCGTTATATGACAGCAGATATTTTAAAAATGCAAAATGGAAAGAAAGGGGCAGTACATACTGCTATTGAGAATTAAATAAATAACTTTATTCTGCTATATCAGATCTCCTGACTGCACCTTTACACTGACTTTCTAGTGTTGTATATCTAGTATTTATCAGTAAAAATACTTTCTATATAAAGCTCTTTGCTGCCCCCTACCCGTCCTTTCTGCATTCTCCTCACGGTTTCCTCAGGACTCAGGTCACTGACAAAATCCTATGGCATTTAGAAAACAAACATTTCTTAAATTACACAGTGGAAACTCTTGGCCAGACATACACTACCTTTCAAAAGTCTGGGCTCAGTAAGTTTATTTTTCTGGGAGAAAATAATACTTTAATTCAGCAAGGATGCATTAAATTGATCAAAGTTAAAAAGTAAAGAATTATAGAATGTTACATTTTCAAATAAATGCTTCTGAACATTCTATGCATCAAAGCATTCTGAAAAAAAAATAAATTAAATTATGCACCACACTGTTTTTAACATTGATAATAAGAAATGTTCCTTAAGCATCAAATCAGCACATTAGACAGATTTGAAGGATCATGTGACACTGAAGACTGGAGTAATGATGCTGAAAATTCAGCTTTGCCATCGCAGGAATAAATCATATTTTTAAAGTATATTAAAATACAAAATTATTTTAAATTGCAAAAATACTTCACAATATTACTATTTTACTGGTTTTTTATCTCAAATAAATGAAGCTTTGAAGAACAAAAACATTTACATTTAGCAGACCCTTACAAATGAGGACAGCGGAAGCAATGTGCAATGATATGCAAGTGCTATGACAAGTCTCAGTTAGCATAATGCAGTACACATAGTTTTTTTTTGTGTGTTGTTTTTTAAATTATATAATAAATAAAAAGAAAACATAGAATAGAAAAAGAATAGAGCAAGCTAGTGTTAGAGGTAAATATGTCTGCAGAAAGTATAAGTCTTTTGAAAACATTTTCAGTCGCGGGACATATTACAAATCAAAGTAAGTGTATGAGTCTCACTAGCGCTCCACAGGCTTGTGTTCTCCGTCTTTCAACCCCAAATGTTTGAACAGTGGTTTATGTGTGTTACCTTTCCATCTGACTTGGGCTTTCTCAACTCAGGTGCGTATGTTCTAACAGCTGTGTCGCTAAAAGCTAGAAAAGAGTAAACAAACACTTAATTCAAACAAATGAGAAATAAGCCTAAATCATTCTAAATGTTTCAATGACTTGAACTCACACTCGGAGAAGGACTGGAAAGGTTTACTCTTTGCTGAAGGAACATAAACAGAGTCAGATTGGTGAGTCTAAAATGACTGAACTAAAACGTACAAGAACTCTTCACTATAGATCACCTTTGAACAGGGAGCTCAGGGAGTATCCAGACCCCTGTTTAGACAGTGACGGAGTGGTGTCTATTTTGGGAAAGCTCTGCTCGCTGCCTGAGCGGATACTGGAGGCGGTTTCCTTCACCGACCAAGAGATGCCTACACACAAACAAAAACTGATGAGCATCCAGATGAAGGACGGACAGTAAAGACAGTAAGAGAGAGTAAGGAAAGGACTGCACACTTCCCACAGGTTCCCCACTCCAGCTGACTCTCTCAACACCATCCTCCTCCTCCTCCTCCTCCTCATCATCATCATCATCATCCACCAGGATGCTGTTCACGGCCCGCTTGGACTCTTTCAGCTGGGAAATAACAACACAATGCAGTCTAAATCAGAGCTTTTTAAACTGAGGGCCACACAGTGGTTCTAGAGAAAATGTGCGGACAATGTGAGATTATATATACAATAAATATTGTACAAAGAATATTGACGGTTAGAATAGGTCTCTAATCTTTCCTTTCTAACTATGTACATAAAGAATGTTTAAAAACAGACCTCTATGTGTTGTGTCTTTCTAAAGAGTTTTTCTTTGCCAGCATCTCCTTTAATTTAGCCAGTTTAATTTAATTCCTTTAATTTACTGTTTTCTGTAAAGCTGCCACTTAAAAACATACAAAACAACTGATCTGATTTAAAAAAAAAAAAAAAAAAAAAAAAAAAAAATCCCTTATGTTCTTATTATATGGTTAAGTAAATACAAAAAGCATTTTTTTTGGACCATACAGTGCAGTTGTTTATATTGCTGAGGTAAACACAGGCGTTGGACTGCATAGAGCTCAATAGAAACACAATGAACTTACACGTGAAAACTCATCGTCATCATCATCAAATGTGAACGCTTTAAATTTGGAGCTGTTCCAGTACTCGTCATCCTCTGGTTTGGCGCGTGACATCTGAAAAACATACACAGTTTAGACTCGAAGCAAGCAGTTGGCTGCTGGTCCCTTGATGTGATTCCTCAGCTCCAGGACACCTCCTAGGGAACACTCCGTTCAGGTGAATCTTTATTTAGCAATATGCTAATATTTAGCAATAAGTATCTATTTTATATGCATCGATAATATTTTGCTGCATGGAGCATGACAAACAAAAACAGCAATATGATTTTATGACTTACCTTGGAAATATTACAGTGGAAATCGACTCATGAAACGTCAGATTTCTTTCCTACAATCTTACTTCCTGTTTTTAACATGTCGCCAAAATAAAAGCGCTACAAACGGTGATATTTCTTTCTTGCTGCATTTCAGATGTTATATAGAATGTATTACAATTAGTTACATGATAATAAAAGTTTAAAATCTAATGTAAAAACGCAACTTTTTGAACAAATATTGTCTTTTACATTACACACCTGTTTCAGAAATTATTGTTGCCTATTTTTATCAGTAATTCATGCTCTGACTTTAAAATAAAATCGTTATACTTTAATAATTATATAATTTTAAATATATAGTTATTTACACGTATCATGTAGCGCTGCGCATCATTTCCCAACCTCTGCATCTGTCTCTATTTTGTTTTGGATATTCAAATCGAACCTTAATAAAGTATTGTATTGTACTATATGTTGGTAATTAACTAGTGAAATACAGCGTCATCCCAAAGATTTCATAATTGCAGTTAAGGTCATGCCAATGCAACAAACAGTCAAATAATATACTCCAATTCTTGACCAATAATAAGTGATATCGGCTAGAAAATCAACAGCCAGAAGCAGACAAAGAGACAAAAAAAGTTTTTGTTTTAAAAAAAAGTCATCAGTGACTCTTAATCATTATCAAATGATTACTTACACAAATTACTTGCATTTAAAATAGAAACTGTCCAAAAATGTAATTGAACTTGAAGATTTATGAAATTCTTAGAAACTGTTCAGACCACTTAAATCTAATAAAGAATTAAAAAAAACAAACTGCCAAAAGAAAATTAATTTAAAAAACACAGGTATTTACCCTTAAGTGTCAATATTTTAAGTAGGTATTCCCATAAGAAGTATACACAGTTAATATATGTATGACTCAAACTGCCATAAAAAAAATCTTTCCATGTAGATACAAATGAGTAATAGCATTTTCCCCAAACACACAAATTCAACAAAAGCACAACAGGTACTCTTTTATTGTTTGTTCAAATTTATGTGGCTAACAAGTCAATAATTACAAAGATTTCAACCTGTGACTCTTGTTTTCTTTTAAAGTAAAAGCAGTAGTGTTCCGAGGATAAACTTCCATCTGATGAAGCGGACAAGTGAAGTATGGGGAGAAAAAAGAGGTACAGGAAAAACCATTCACGCAGAATTATTTCCTTAGACTACAAACGTGTGCAAGTGTCTTACAGTGTTTCAGGAGGGCGGGGGAAAACATAATACATTACCGTCAGCCTCGTCAAAAACACCGGAAATGCTTTAGCGGACAGTCTATTACGGAAACGACAGTTGGCACTGAAGGCACACTCGAGTGATAATGGATATGCCGGCCATGCCTGCGGCTCAATCTCATATCAGTGTCCTGATAGGAGTCTTCGACAGCGACGGTCCCACATGGCTGCTCGCATGTGTCAAACATCATAAACCAGAATCAGAGCATGGCTATGGTGAGATAACCTTATCACATATATATATATTTTAGCTTTCATTTTTAAATAGAGCACACAAAAGCAGCAGTAGCAGCTTAAGAGGAACTACTGAAATCCTATGAATAGTTGTAGCTGTGCGCCGTTCTCTTTTGTATTTTTATTAAAACACTTATCTATATGTAAAGTCTTCCTTTTTGTTGCTGTCTTTTTTGTGATAAGCTGAACTAGATATCTTTGTGGGAAACATCTAAGTTAAAACATGAATATCATAAAGGCTGGTTTAAATGCAGAACTTGAGAGAGAAAGAGAAATTACACAATAAAAGTGCCCTCTGGTTTGGCTTTAAACCCCCGAAAGTCTCACATCAGCGATCTATTGCTCATATGAGGCGTTTTCACCGAATCATGTTACTAGTCCAAGAATGTCAAAGTTGTATATCGTCCTCAGTTTCTTTCTTCCCGATACGCTCCTCTCTTCGGCCCCCTTGATGAGTGTTCCTGATAATATACATTTAAAATCAGCATAAGAAGTCTCTTTTCCCATCAATTCGGTACTTTGAAGGGAAGCTAAGGATCCAGAAGCAATTCTGACACAGCAGATGTAATGCATGTTCATTTACTAAAGTAAATAATAATAATTAAAAGAAAAACTTGCAGGAGCATGGCATGATATTCAGATTTAAAATAAAATAAAAGTCCATCACACTGCTAATCTGACCCAGTTAGTGTAATACCATGACAGTTCCACCAGGGGACAGGCTTTTATCTCTTTTTTTGTCTTCTTTTGGTGGCTTCACCCATGGCTGTCAGCACACACGCTGCACGCTGCTCTTGTGGCGATCGGGGCGTCTACCCAGCAGCAGGATTTGGGGTAAACCTTTGGCCCTTGTGGTGGATGAGCAGGTGACTTTTTGTAAGAGTCTTGGCACTTCTTAGTGAGTCCTAGCAGAGCGGATGGATATGGGAGGGTGTGTCTAGGGTGTGTGCGGGGAGAAAAAAAAGGGAGCTGTCCGTTTTCAGCCGTCCAGGGATTGATCCAGGCTGTCCAGAGTGAGCTGACTGCGGTGGGGAGAGTTGGGGCTCGGGGGGCTGCTGGGGTTGGAGCTGTTGGAGGGGGTGGAATGTTTGGTTGAGTCAGAGTCGGGCTGCAAGAATAAAACAAAAAAAACAAAGATAAAGAAACAATTAACAGATCAGTTGCTTGTTGTC
Source organism: Cyprinus carpio (assembly GCF_018340385.1). Taxonomy (NCBI): domain Eukaryota; kingdom Metazoa; phylum Chordata; class Actinopteri; order Cypriniformes; family Cyprinidae; genus Cyprinus; species Cyprinus carpio. Next base: position 11,538,210 of record NC_056616.1, read on the forward strand.
TACCTGGTTTTTAAATTGTTGCACAGTATACATGCATTTAGCTACGAGTGAGTGTTTACAGCAGTATTATTGTTAACTAAAACAAATGTTTTCTGCAACGTAAATATTGTAAATATTATTGAAAAACTGAAATAAGTTAGTTGAAGTATTATGATTACTAAACAAAAATAGAATTAAGAAAATAAATTTATTAAATCTTTAAAATTGTTAAAGTACTAAAATTACATAAAACTGAAATAAAAATCAAGATAAATAGTAAAGCTGAATATTGAGGAAAACAAAAAAATTAGAAAGCACATAAACTTACTAAATTTTAAACTAAAATTAAGTATTATATTACTAAAACTGAAATTTAAAAAAAAGTTACATTTAAATATTGGGGGGAAAAGCAATAAATTGACTTATAAATTTAACAAATTAAAACGAATACTTAAAAACAAAGAAAAGCCAATTTAAAATAATAATACATACCATAATATCTTATAAATAAATGAAAGATAAATAGAAAAATAAAAAACAATAAGCACAAAGTTCCCAACTCTTATACAAAACTTCAAATGAAAAAAGAAAACTAATTCAAAATACTAAAAAAATACTATAATAGTATAAAAAACAAAAAAACATTAAGAACATTCAATTACTAATCTTATATTAAAATGAAAACTGATAAAATTGATAAGTATGTATAAATGATATAATATACTATGAAATACTAAAACAACACTAGTCTCCAGCTGTAGCAGGTTTTACTGTGAGAACTGGGGCGGTTCTTACAGATCACAAAATCAGGACACAAGAAAACTCAGTGAGCGGCCAAAAGCACCTCAAAGCTCCTTTAACCATCCATCATGCATCTCAAAATGTGGGGCGAATGAAATAAAAGCATGTTTGACATGGGAGGTCATTAAAGTAGATGATAGATGTTTTTACCTCTCTCTCAAAGTCTTGATCTTGATCAGAAATACTGCGAGATGACCCTGCTCCTCCAAAATCTCCTCCTCCTTTAAATAAGGTATACATTTCAGGCATTTCGATCATTTTAGGTGTGTATCTGTTTGTCTGCGTGTACGAGGAGCGGCACCCACCTGAGGCAGTGCGGGTGATGTGGGTCTTACTCCTCTGTTGCCGTGAGATGCTGGACAGAGGCCGGGGCTTGTCTTTAGTTAGGTCGTCCTGAGAAGAGGGCATCACACTCTGCAGCAGAGGAACAAGAAGTCAGACACATAGAGCACACCACAGTCATGCACTTGTGTAATAAGAGGCATGTACACACTACAGTTTCTTTTAAACTATTGTTAGAACAAACATTTCGTTCGGGTAATACGTTTCATGCCCAAATCATTTATTGATTTGCTTGCTATAAACCCGAGAATACAACATTTAGTCTTTTTTCCAAGGAATGTTTTGGATTAATTATGTCAACCTCAATCAACAGTATTTTAGAGCATTATTTGGAATAGAGGTGTCACAATATACCGGTATTGACAATAATTGTGATGTTTTAAAAAACTAAATATTGATATGTTAGGACTACATATGATAGTACCGCGCTAATAACGCAGCTAGTTGCCACTCCAACACACATTAAAAAAATAAAAACATAAAAAAAGGCAACGATGCAGTGTTTTTATTGTTAACCACAAGTATAGTATTCACAAGTGATCATTTATCAATTTAAATAAATGGGATAAAATACAAATAATAAATAAAATGTTTGAGTTGAAGTACTAAAATTACTACATAAAATTTTAATAAATGAAAAGTAAATAAATATAAAAAAACAAAACCAAATAAATGACAAAAGCACTTACTAAAACCTAATTAAAACGATAAACGAAATTTAAAGCATAAAAATAAACACTAATTAATAAATATGGTAATAGTATACGAACAAAACTAGAATAACACTGTACAACATTGTGGGAGCTTTTTGGATTCTGTAAAAAAAATTAATAAATACTTTTTTTTATATACAGTTATGGTTCTTCGCCTCCCTATAATCTTTTGTGTGTGTGTGTGTGTGTATTGTGTGTGTATATGTGTGTGAGATTCATCAGTCCAAAAAAAAAAAAAAAAAAGACTAGGAAGTTAGAAATGAATTTGATAGATTACATTTTTTTCCTAAAGTTTCAATAGATAACATACTTACTGTAAATTCTTTTAAACAAAAGAAATGTGTAGTGAAATTCTCATATTGTGACAGCCCTAATCTGGAAATAATTTTGCACTGAGCAATTGTATCAGACTAGTCTCATGCTGTAGTAAGAAGTTTCAATTTAGTGGCAATTTTTTCAAAGTGGTGTATATTTTAATGTTTATTATCATGCCTCACTTTCATGGAAAGAGCCCTACTGTAACTGCTAGTTTACCTCAACAGTGTTTGACATTACAACAGTACAACAAGCATAAAATTCAAATCACAACACACAAACATTAGTAAAACCATTGATGTTACTTTTTTTACTTTAAACATAGCATTTTTAAATATGATTATTTATTTTCAAACAGATTTTAAAAGTTCACCCAAAAAAGAAAATTCTGTCATCATTTACTCACCCTCATGTTGTTCCAAACCTGTACGAGGTTCTTTCTTCCGTTTAACACAGCAGACAATATTGTGAAGAATGTAGGTAACCAAACAGTTGCTGTCCACATTGACTTCCATAGTTTTTTGTTTCTACTAAGGAAGGCAATGGCTACGGCTAAATGATGACAATTTTCATTTAGGGGTGAACTCTCCTAAAATCATTCATTAAAATGTCTTCACCCAAAAACAAAACAAAAAGTCACTTCACTCAAGCATGGACAAAGAGTTCAGCAGGACAGGGATGGTATAACACAGGGAGGAAAGGAAGTCGAGGGCCTGGAGGGTGTGGTGGGGGAGGGATGGGGAACGGGGAGGAAGAGGAAGTGGGGTGGGGAGGGGTGTTGCTAGCCTACCCTTCCCAGGGAGGATGTGGAAGGAGAGGAGGAGGAAGAGGAGAACTGAAGTAGGCTCTGCTGGGAAGAAGGCTCTTTCTGCAGATAGAGCCCGGCAGAGACGGGACTCATGTGATAGACGTGCTCAAAGTTGGTCGGAGGGGAGATCAGGGCATGGTGGCGAGAGGATGAGGGGGAGGGAGTCTCGCTCTGCTGCTGCCACGGCAACCAGAGGACAGAGCGAATCCACGACCAGAGCGAAAACAGAAGGAGCGACGTGAAGAGGAAAAAGAGAGAGAAAAGGGTGTGAGGGTGGAAGAGTGGAGCTGGCTGGCTTTGAAGAAGAAGAAGAAACATGCAGAGAGAAGGGAAAGACTTGGCGCTGTGCAGTAAAATGAAAGAAAAGGATGTTAGGATGAGTAATAAAGCCCTGGGAGTCAATCAGTTATTGGAGGGTCCAAACAACACTTCCATAAACCGTCCCAAACCCAGCTGAGCAAAACTGCACCTCAGAAGCGCATTCAAGACCCAATCTGATTTTAATATCAGCCTCAAGTTCTCAGAGTCAGGATTTAAACTGCTCATTGAGCATCTTTTACACAAAGCTGAATAACTAAACTGGATTTAGCTGAAGGACCAAATCTAAATCGATTTAGTTTACCTGGTTTTCCCATTTAGGAAACAGCAAAATCAATCTTCCTGTAAATTGTGAGATGACATCATTTAGATTTTTTTTTTTTTTTTGGTGCATTATTTGGCCTTAATTAATAACTACTAAATAATGCTAATTTTAAGACAGATAGATAAATAGAGAGATATATAGATAGATAGATAGACAGGTAGATAGACAGAGAGAGACAGACAAACAGACAGATAGATAGACAGATAGACAGATAGACAGGTAGATAGATAGATAGATAGATAGATAGATAGATAGATAGATAGATAGACAGACAAGCTGCCTTTCCACTGAACACGTCATTCGGACACGACTGTCGCACAGAACTTTCAAACTGGTCGTGCAGCAACCGTTACCTCGGCATATTCACCAACGGTAAAATGAATAATTTTTATGAATATAATTAATGTATGAATGCATCGTCACAAATCAAATGACCCCAAAAATAAAAACGAAGTAGGTTTTATAGGGCTAATCAACGTAAATGATGATTCAATAATTATAAAATAATTACTCTAAAGCACCATTTTACAGAAATAGTGTTTAAAGAATAATGTTAAAGTGAACAAAATATTGGTAATTCTAATCTTACGCTCATAGTTTTTAATAGAATACATCGTATCCGGACGGCCGGTCGCATACAGTGTAGCCACAGAAGTTCAAATATTTTAACGCATCCGAAACTCAAATCGGATCCGAATTTTCCGCATACGCATATGATCAGAACTCCACGCAGCTCCCGCTCTACTCTCCATTCAAAATGAATGACTTCCGGTCTGATGCTTGTCGTTCGTTGGAGATAGTGGAAAGGCAGCTACAGACAGATGATAGACAGACAGACAGATGATAGACAGACAGACAGACAGATGATAGACAGACAGACAGATGATAGACAGACTAACAAGAACTGACTCGTGTTTTTAGAATCAGGATTTAGATTGCAATGCTGTATGTTTTGTGTTATTTATTCATTAGTGGTTTTATGACACTGTTGAATAGTAGCAAAGTAAAATTATGTCCTGTTCCATGGTATGAATAAAAATGATAATGGTCTGAATAAAAAGTGTTTCTTGGATCCCTTTGGTAATCAGAACAGTGTTTCTCAAATTTGCTCCTGGGGATCCCCTAGCAATGAGTCTTTTAGCGGATACACCTGCTTCAAGTAACTGGCTTATCAGTAGCAGCTTCGTGACCTGAATTGGATGTTACAGATTAGTGAGACACTTCCAGTGTGCGTGTGTGAAGGGAACTGAGGCAGCAGAGTTCAGAAACACTGCCTTTAGAAACCCAGGCTCAAGGGCACAATGGTGACAAAATCTTCAGCTGATGGGTCGTCCCATCCAGATACCAATCAAGAGCCCTTAGCTTTTATCACCAAGTGTGTTTACACATTTAAATAATCTCAAAATAGCTGAAGCTGATCTCCCAATGTCCAGCTTTAAGACATTACCAGAGGAAGATCCATGAGGACCTGCATCCCGTCGCCTGGCCCCATGTGAGCCACGTGGTTGAAGTTGGTGGGGTTGGAGATCAGCTTGGATCTCATTTCAGGATCCCTCAGCATCTCCCTATTGAAGAAAATGGAAACAACGTCACATGGATTAGGAGCAGCGCAGGGGTGCTGCAGTGTGAGAGAGTTATTCCTGAAGCCACCTGACCTTCTCTGCTGCAGCCGCTCCTCCTCTGGTATTTTAAAAAGGAACTTCCTCTTGCTGCGCGTCCTCACCATCAGCTTCTTGCTGTTGTCTGAGGTCTCAGGGATGGCCAGATCACAGCCGTCTGCGGAAGCAAGAGTGTGAATGAGGTTGAGAAAGATGGTTGTGGCTCAAACTATGGCAGTCCTGGGTTTTTGAGCTCTAAAGCCGCTGTGTCTGAACGTACTGTGGAACTTGTTGGCAGCAGGCCTAGAGGTGTGACAAATGAGGTCATTCCAGTTTACCAAACAAAAGCATCTTTATCAAGAGGGCAATCTGCCAAAGTGGGCAGGAAGTGAATGGTAATTGGACCGCAAAGGGTGGCGCTGTACATTTCATTTCAGATCTAATGGAGAGACCTAGTGGTGTTTTTATTTGTGAACAAATCAGAGCTTTTGAGCAAATCCTATAAATGAACAAATCATTCACTTCTGTGTACTGATTCATTCAGTGTTTTTGAACAAATCTTGTAAGTGAACAATTAGTCCTTCATTTCTATCTACTGACTCATATTTAGTGTTTTTAAACAATTCTTATAAATGAACAAATCATTCTCACTCACTGGATTCATTTAGGGTTTTTGAAGAAATTTAATAAGTGAACAAATAGTTCTTATTTACTTCTGTGTACTGACTCGTATTCGTTTCTAAATAAATCTGGTCAATGAACAAATTCTTATTCACCACGATGCACTGATTCAGTGTTACTGAATAAATCTTGTTAATTAACAGTTAGTTCTCATTCATTTCTATCTACTGACTCACATTGAGCTTTTAAACAAATCTTGTACATGAACAAATCATTTTCATCCATTTCTATAAACTAAATCATATTTAGTGTTTTTAAACAACTCTTACAAATGAACATATTTTCACTCATTGATTCATTCGTCAGTGTTTTTGAACAAATAGTTCTTGTTTACTTCTATGCACTGACTGTTATACAATGTTTCTAAACAAATCTTGTAAATGAACAAATTCTCATTCACCATTAATCTTGTTATTCATTTCTATCTACGGACTCACACTGAGTTTTCAAACAAATCTTATAAATGAACAAATCATTTTCATTCACTTCTATGCGCTGATTCTTTCAGTGTTTTTGAATAAATCTGGTAAATAATTAGTCCTAATTAATTTCCCTCTAATGACTCATATTCAGTGTTTTAAAACAAATCTTGTACATGAACAAATTCTCATTTACTTATACACATTTACTCATTCAGTGTTTTTAAAACAAACAAAAAATCCTTCAAGTAATAGAGTCTTTTTCACTGAAGGCAGGAAAATATGAGAGATATCAAAATATGACATTAAAAAGAGCAAAGAGCATTCAAGAGCATGCTGTCAAGAAGCACTGAACAAATACGACCACTTGCTCAGCTTCGAGTCTGAATAAAAACAGCACTGAACAAGATGTCAAATAAAATATAAAATGTATGACGCTTAACACTTTTTAAGAGTTATTCAGTCACAAACACAGTGTTTTAAAAAAAAGGTTGAGTGAATAATTCAGTGACAGTAACTGTCATCACATACTGGCATAATGATGCAATCAGCAGGAAGGGCCACTGAACGAATCATTGAGCAAATCATTCTAGTGAATCGATTCAAATAAATTCAAGTCACTGAGATCAAAATCTCCACCATTGCGGAGCTCTTAGCATGTATGGGCTTGCTTATATATATACACAAGCGTGCGTCAGTGTCTGTGTAGGTGGGAGGGATTGACATGACTTTGTGGAGGACATTTCTTCACAGGTGGACTATTGTAATCAGAGACTGTGCCAACATTGAGTGAAGAAATAAACTCCCCCTCAGCAATGAAGCACACAAGGTTCAGTGTGTGGGAGATATGTGTGTAACATGGTGAAGTGCGTGTGGGGTGGGATCAGACCTGAGGAGCTGTTGCTGAAGTAGATGAGACGGGGCTGCTCGGAGCCAAACAGGTTCAGGCTGCCCTCCACATTCAAGGGCCGAATCTACAGACACAGTTGAAAGTCTGATCAATTTTAAATCATTAAAACAAACGGTTAAATATGAAACCGCTTTCAGAAACCCTAAAATTAGGATCTTTCACTTACTCCTCTTAATGAGATGGTCTGCACCCATTCTGTGGTGTGGACGTCAAACACATCTACTCCATAATCACTGTACACCGTCAGGTAGTTGGAGTTTGAGCCTGAAAATAACGAATATGGGTTTGAGATCTCATGCTCATGATCAGAAGAATGCAGTAGGCAAATCATTCAAGATGCTGTTCACAAAGGACTGCCTGACGTGCCTTGAAACTGGGTCAGAGGCTGGAGAGCTGCTTACTATTCTGACTGAAACATCTGGGGCCCGATTCCCAAAATAGTGCTAAGAATAAAATTCTTCTTAAGTACTTTTTTCTTATTGTCGTACTTGAGAATAAGTGAAATAATATCAAGTGCTGTTGAAAAGATTTAAGAATAATTGTATTCAATTTAATTAACAACGTTCCTAAGAAAATACTTAAGAATTCAATTTCCTGAAAAAATAAATAAATGCAACTTCTTGAAGTTAGGAGGGCCTCATGCTTGTCTTAAATTTCAAGATGTTTCATGGATTGTTTATTATATATTGTCTTATATATTACATTACATCATAATAGCTACATTTTCCAATACTGCCCTTATCTGCTCCCTTGACCTTTCTGCTTACGTTTGTTTACTGCTGCCCATTTGTTCCACTCACACCCCTAATGGAGCTGGCCACAGCTTGCATGGTCGCCTCTTATTTTCCAGTTTAATAAAGGCTTTTCCTAATTTCCTTAATGAGAACAGCCAGCATTTGCCTATTCAAGTTTTCTTTTCTTTTCCTTCATGTCAAATTACAAGTTGAAATGGGTACCATTAAATAAATTCACTTATTAAGGCTAAACTCACATTACATCTCCTCTATTTTTACATTTAGATTAACTTTCTCATCAGTCACTCAAAGTTAACCTATAAAAACACTAATAAATGGAATAACACTGTTAATTGAAATCCATAAATATCCATTTTCTGAGTGTACATTATAATGATGTGACACCTACATTCATTTTTAGCATTTAAAATCATTGATTTTCATTTGTTAGCTTTATTATTATTATTTTTTAGACAAAGCAGTATAGACCATTTATTGGTCACAACATGAAACTAATTATTGGCTTATCGGTATTGACAAGAATCTCTGGATTGCTACCTGTCATTTAACTCATAAGATTTTGTAAAGAAACTTTTGAGAATCACATTATTAAAAACACTTCAGCAACTACAATAGAACATTTTTCAAACACTCCTCCTCCTTGCTTTGCTATCTCTCCTCTGTTCTTTCCTACTCCTCCCTTCCTCCAAGTCTACACATGAAAACACTGGAATTTCACGAGGGCTGAAAACATGAAAACACACCGTTGCTTAGATACTTTCGCCAATTATGTTTTTCTTCCCACACAAGCTCTTTAGAGACACTTACTGCAGGCAAGCGGTGTGGCGGGCCACATCAGCTCCTGCGTTCGAGAACGTCGTCCCGTCGCGTCCACGTACACTCCCAGCTGACTGAAGCACAGCAGCAGTTCGTTGGCCCCCACCTCCATAGCATGCAGCGCGTCCAGGGGCTGCTGGGCCAAAAAGGCTAGCGAGGGATCTCCAGGGCTCACCAGACTCACCGGCGATGACTCTCCCTGCATGGCCAGCAGAGCGAAGCCCGACGGGTAACCCACGCACAGCCGATCACGAATAATACCCAGCCACTGGGCAACACCAGGCGCCTGCACCTCCCACAGCTTACGGTGATGAGGCTTTACGCGAGTGATTTCGTAGCAGATGACCTGCCGCTTCACACCTGCTAGGAGACACGCTGGACCACCGGGGCGTAGGGTACCTATGGTCATAGCCTGACAGCCTTTTGTCTCTGTCAACTTGGCCTCGCAATTAACTTCCGCACCCTCCAGCGCCGCCCAGGGGTATAAATGGACATGGCGGTTACGGCCAGAAAGCAGGGCCACCATCTTCTCTTTGGGTATGAGCTCAATCTGGCAAACTCTTTTACAGTCAGCAGCACGAACAATGACTGGAAAAAAAAAAAAGATCATGGGAAATTAATAAGTGAAAATAATGCTGAAGAACTAAATCTGTGCTATACAGAGTACTCATACCATCTCTGGTGATCTCGACTACAAACAGGCCATCTTCTGTCCCCAACGCAATTCGTTCTCGATCTGTAGAGACAAAAGCAGGACAGATATGATTTGTTAATGGAATGTGTATACAATATGTATTACTTAAGTAAAATTGAAGTATTAAGTATCAAAGTACTAATTTCAAGGTCAGAATTAAACAAGAATTAGAAATGGTGTTTAAAATATTTTAACTAAATAAATAAAATAAAATGTAGCCCAAAAACAGAGTCAAATGTGTCAAGAAATGCTTGTTGCTCTCCAGAAAATGGGGGAAAGTGGAACATTATATTGATTCGTTTCAACTGACTGATTACTATCAGTCTCAGGGAATAAGATCACGGGCTCCCTAACGCTGTACTCACCTACGATGACAGCAGAGAGTGTCGTTTTGATGGCAGGCAGGCTGCTGTCGTAGGCCTCATGCAGGACATGCACCACACGGTTCTTCAGGCGGTTCTTGGCCAGGATGTTCTGCAGGCCCTCTAGGATGCCCACCCACTTCCTCTTCTCCGCCTCACTCTCAGCCAACACCAGCAGAGGCACCGGCCGGACTGGAGAGTTCGAAGCGGATGATGTTACCTGTGCAGTTCAGGGCAAATATCGTTAGTTATTGGGATGCATGATTAGGCAAATGGAGCAACCATTTAAGGAACAGGACACATTTTGGATCATACCCTAAATATGCAGGGAATGTCTTTACGACTGGCATGGATCACATCAGATGCCAACACAGAACTTACAGAGAACTCTTCATCTCTGTGAGGAAAAGAAAGAAACAATGTCATAAAAGTTAAAAATGCCGCTTAATACTATATTCACCCTGTTTGGTTGATATTGAAATAATGACCTCCTGATTGTACATACTTTATTTAAACTAAAAGTTTGGGGTAAGTAAGTTTAAGTTCATACTTTTATTTGGCAAGGATGCGTTGAATTGATCAAAAGTATAATTGATCAAAATTATATTTCTAAAACATTTACAGAACCCAAACCTTTGAATAGTATTGTACCAGATAACATTAATTGCTGTCTGTGTGTAAGTATATATGATTTGAGAATGTGACTAATCCTGACCTCAAGTCGAGGACCTGACTGGCCATCACACAAGGCTGAGTGGACTTCCCTTCTGGCACCTCATAGAGGAAGAGCTTACAGTCACACACTACAGCATATGCCCTCTGCCAGCCCTTCTTCACTCCTGTGGGCTTCGGGATCTGAAAGAGGAGCAAACCAACACTGCAACTCAATGTATATTTAGCAAAACATCCAGCAGGAAATACATTCCTAAAGCAAGTAAGATAAACATGACTGACATTTCAACATTCAACCCTTAAGAAAAGAAACTTTACTACATTATCATTCTCACCCTGACAAAACCTTTGTATGCTGTGCCAATGCCCCTCTGCACATCAATACCCAGAGGCCTCTTGGCCTGCTCTGGAGGAATGGGGCAAACCTGGGGCGCGTTGTCTTTACAGGACACGTGGCAGATGAAAGAGCATACTAAAAGAGGTTCAGGGAAGGAGAGAGAATTACCAAACATTCAGTAAAACTGGCATCAAGCGATCAAAAGCTCCTTATCATCTCCCCAAGCCACTGTCTCTGATCTCATTTATCATTAATACTCAGCTCACCCTCGCAGGCATAGCCCTGTCGGACCTGGCCCACCATCAGGGAGGTACAGTGAGTGCACTGGGTCGGGCTGGAGAAAGTCTTAATGCTCAGCTGATGAGCTTTAGGCTGTTGATACAAACAAAATATTAAGAGTCAGAGGAACAAATGCATGTTGATGTTAAAAAGCCAATAATAATATGCTAAAAGACTTAAAGGACCTAAAGGAAACAGGCTAATGATGAGTCAGACACATCATATGGTGGTTTTACCTTTGGCGCACTGAGCGTGGGCTGATAGATTGGAGAAGGGGCAGCAGGGGTGGTCGCTTGAGGCTTGACTGGTTCCTAAAGGAGTAATACAACAGTTCCAGAAATAAAAGCAACATAAATTCTATAATAATAATATTTATATAAAAATGTGTAATAGGAAACAAGTATATTTGAGTACTTATGTCTGTTTCAAAAAAACGTACAGCATTTTAGATATTTTTTAAGCTTCACCCTAATCCATTACTATTGAGGAAATGACTAAATCAATGACCAATGTATCAAACAGGAAGTCTGACAGCAGCAGAATGTAAAAGGAAGTGTTAGGTGAACACTCACATCCTGTTCTGAAGCCACTGATGGGGAGGAAGTAGGGATGTCGGTCTTCTGGGGTGTGGTGTCCACATCACCGACGGAGCTTGTCTGAGGGAAAAGACCACAGTTGGGAAACAGCTCGAAATGTGAATGCATCATTTGCTGGGGGCTATTTTTATTCCAATTACATGGTATCTTGAGGTCAAAAGCTTTAAAAACATCCTTTAGTTTCCTCAAAAAGCTATACTGACAGTTTCAAGTCAGGCAAACATTGTCACAATGTGACTGAGATGACATTTAAGAAACGTATTATTAGTCATAACTAATAAGCATTCAGAAGTCATGTGCTCTCTCGTGAAAGTCATGAGCATGAGGTTTCTACCTATTAATAAAATGATACATTAACATGGCAAAGCTGAATTTGGTTCTCAAGAAACATTTCTTATTATCAACGTTGAAACAGTGATGCTTAATATTATTGTGAAAACTATGATACATTTTTTCAAGATTCTTTCAAATTTATCTAAAATGTGTGTGTGTGAAGAATCCTAAGCCAACTATTATTTATCTCAGGATGCATTTGTAAACTAATACACCATCATTGGCTAACATTATCTGCAATTAAGCCCCACACTTATGCACAAATAATACTTACCAAGAGCATTACAATACTGTTAAACAAATCATAATGATATAGTCTAACTGTGTATCTATGCAACATGTGAATGCACAATGCTATCAATTAAGGGCGATACAAAAAAATTAAGATGCACAAAGTAATTAAAATCATTAAGAAATCAATTGACATCACTTTTTCCTCAGAGAATTACTTTCATGTTCAATTAGCTGACAAGCACATACTTACCATTATCACCTATAGTGGTAGGCTATAAATATTCGCAAAACAACCCCCACAATTTAATCATCTCTTTTTCATTTTATGGCTGGTTGCCTTAGTCATTCAGTTTAAATTATGGATGTTTATTGCCTTAGCGGGCTCTAAGAGTTAACTAACGGCTTAGTGCATTTGCAGACTTGACACATGGAGAGTGACGTTATTCACATTAGCCGTTTAAGAGGTTAGAAGGCAGTGGGGAGGTGGTTAATACTAACTGCTGGATGCTAAACGTGAGTCTCTAGCCTTTAGCACCTACAATTAGACTGATTTGGATCTAGGGTCTTGCTGCAATATGGCAGAGGAACACGGTCAGCAGACAAAATAGGTGTAACAAACCGAGAGGCATGCTGGTTAGGCTGAATGTAAGTTGACTGGTCAATGTCTGGCCTCAAATGATGAGTCAGGCATGATTAACATACAGTAAGTAATGCGAGTGCCATTTTATTTAGGCAAACAAAGCACAAGATGAACTACAATGTGACATGAGACACTTTGTCTGCTGACAGATCACTCCTGCCAACGTTAAAATTCACAGAGGGAGGAGCTTTGTTCAGCAAACTTACTTCATCCCAAAATGCAAGCAGAGAAGATGCGGATGAGGAGGAGACAGAGTCCTTTTTTTTGAGGGGGACAAAAGTTAGATGACAGGTAACACAGCTTTTGTCTTTATGAACTTGCTTTCACTTTAGGTCGTTCCCTATATTCCCACGAGTCTCAGAAATACAGACTGGCTACATGTGTCAACCTGATCTGACTTTAATGCACTGCAATAAGGAAACTGAAAGATGGGCATCAGACTTGCAAAACTGTCCAGCTGCCTTGGTCTCTGATGAGGCAATCAAAGCATGATGGACCATTTGGCCATGAACTAAACTGACTCCAACAAAATAACAATCAAAAAGAAAAAGGATAGTGTAAGAATACAGATGCCTGAGGCAACTAAGTAGATCAGGGACATCAGAAGCAGTCTCCAGTATCTGCTAGACATTCATAAATGTGTATATACTCTAATGTTTCAATCTGGATACTACTGACATCCCCTTTTCGCTTTGATAAACTATTAGGTCTATCAGGTCTCTGATTTTCTGAGGCAGAAAGTCATTAGGATGATGAAATGAACGGAGAGAGGCTTGTTAATGCATGTAATGTAGTAGCAGATGGCCAGATGTACTATCAGAAACACTTACTCTGAATGTCAGGTCATGGGCGAGGGGAGAGGTATTGAAGTACTCAAAGATGGAGTCCTGGAAG